>NC_142931.1:68130091-68137591 GCF_046866305.1 Octopus bimaculoides | reverse complement strand
TCTACTTCAGTATTCCATCGTAAGTAGGTGGTGAATGGGTAGGATCTGTAGTGTAACATACAGCATACATTGCGGCATTTAGTTGAGTTCCTTTGTATTGGGAGAGCAAATTCAACCTGCATTGATTTGTCTACCAAGTTCTGATTTTACTTAAAGTTCCTCTGTACTCGTGACCGTACGTCCACTTCAAAACCAATCCATGACTTCGTTCTTGTACTACCTGATTTTATTTAGCAAATTTTTCAAACCACATGATTAAACTTATTCTAAATTAATTAGCTACTCACTGAAATCACCAATAACACATTAGGTGATTACTGTGGAAATGTGTAAAGCTCACTAGATGGAAATCGGCAACTACATTGAAGTACTCTGCATAAGAAACACAAAACGGTTATTGGCTTATGAATGCTTTCAATCGACCTGTCTATTCAGCCTCTCCAGCATTTATTTCCTAATGACTTTGCGGCGTTTAAAATTTCATTAAACTTGATAAAGATGCAGCAGGTTTTCTTCAATTAAGTGGTCTTCGTTGAAGTGATTTTTGTCATTTTAGCCTTCTTAATGTTTCTCAGTATCTGGCATGGAAGAGGTTGAATAATATTTTAAACATTGAAAATGCTTGAACCGTCCCTATAAACTAATAAAGATGTTCACGACGAAAAGAGACATGGTTCTCCCATTCCTTGAGCTGTTGAGTATGTAAACAACCGGTAATTTTCCTTCTTCATCATAAACGTTGTAAATGTATTGACGTATTTCACTTTCGGGCGGAGGGTCAAGTCTGATTAGGTAATTCTAATTAATAGTCCTAACTTTCAACCGAAACCCATTTGAACAGTTATCTTAAGAGTGATGAACAATCCTATGATATAGTTTTTCAAAGAATCAATAAATACTTGACCTTATGAATGCCATTGTCTTATCGCTACGTGCTGCCAGTGTTAAAATTCATCGGGGGAAGCTAGGATCTGCCAGTGCAATAGTAGTCTTACAATACAATGGAACACTGTTATAAGAAAGATACATTAATTAATGGTAATCAGATCAAATTCAAGCTGATCAATTTTTTCAAGGCTATATGTAAGAGCATGTTTTGGTGCGTAACATGCCTTTTTCCAACTGTACCTACATAAACATGTGTGTCACACTTACTAATTTAAGACAACCTATCTTACAAACCTTAGTCTATTCATTTTCTGCATAACCTATATCTTGAACTATTGTAATCGTGTTCCATGAAACAAATCTTTGTTTTTCCTTAGGAAATTGAAAAATGTAACTAATTAAAAAGCATATTTTTATATCATTTTCCCGAATCTCATGACGGCTGAAATGATTTCGTACAAAATCTTCGACTTTCTTATAACATTCTGTATTATTATACTTTTCCGGACTATAATCTGACTGACCACTAACTTAACACCATATGGTAAACGAGAATATCACCACCGAAAAGGTACATTGGTTTTCGCTGTCTTAAAATGAACGTATAGTTACTTTGAGGCCAAATAACTTTTACGCGTCTTTCTTTTCACTTATGCATGTAGAACTTTATGGCTATTAGTAAGACATGTTAAATATTAAGTCTTCTATAATCAAAAACATAAAAAAAATTAGCAACCCAGAAGTTATTGGGCTAGATTTCATTTCCAATAAAGTTAATTTACTTCTATTAGGTTAATACCATCCTGAAGGAAGACAGTAAGTGTAGAGATAATGAGAATGACGAATTTTCACCAAAGAGGATATGGATTGAGATAATATTTTAGAAGATTGATAGATCGTTATTCTCACAGATATAAAAGTTAGAAATTTTAGACATTGAGAGTGTAATACGTAGTACTTTACTTTACAAATGTCTTTGTCATAGAGTTACATCTTGATACTCTTTGCCTGTTCTTACTCAGCGTTTTTCTTCAGTACTGTTCGTTGTCGTGGCTATTGAAACACGTCAGCAGACTTCTTATTAAAGGCGCTCAGTCTCTCAGCATCACATTCATGTTAATATATATTTTGCCGTTCCCAGAGGTTTAATGCTTTTATCTTAAGCCCCTGGCATCTGCCGGATTCGAATAGTCTCGGAGATGAGTGGAGGGGGCGAAACTACAAGGACTTTTCAAACTCCGAGAGGAAATCGTCTGCGAATGATCCGTGTGTCTTATTTTTATCCTGTTTGCCGTTTGTTATGCTATCGTCTATTTTTCCGCATTTTGTGTTTTGATGGTTTCCGTTTGTTGTGTTCTCTCTGTCCTACCATATATATATATATATATATATATATATATATATATATATATATATATATATATATATATATATATATATATATATATATATATGTATGTGTGTGTGTGTGTGTGTGTGTGTGTGTGTGTGTGTGTGTGTGTGTGTGTGTGTGTGTAGATAGATACATATATACATAAACACACAGACAATACATATGCATGCATACCTATATATAATACAAATAGATAGATATATAGACAGACAGACAGATAGATAGACAGATAGATAGATAGAAAGAGAGAGAGAGAGAGAGAGAGAGAGAGAGAGAGAGACAATAGGTTCTTTGAGATAAAGTAATGCAGGTGTTTACCGTGGAAAGCAATTGTTTGACTATGTAGTCATGGAGCCTATTAAATTATACAGAAAATATTACAACGTTGACAGAGAAATATTCTGGAATGACAGAATTGTCTTGGGCCACTGAGAATTCTGCAATGAAGATTGAACGAAGCTGAATATCTTGTTATTTTCTTTTCTCTTTCTCCCTGTCATCTTTCGGAAAAAAATCATTTGTTTTAGAACTGCCCAGTATAAACGTTGATGGATGTATTGTAGTTAAGCAAGATAACCAAATGTTTCCCGCATAATTTTAAGCAAAAGTTCAGATGTAAAACTTTCCATGGAAGCTATGGATATCATCAGTTACGGACATATTTAAAAACATGATAAAAGAGTAGTTGACATGAAATTGTCGACACAATTGAAAGTTATGAAGTAAAAATATCACAAGTTCCAAACTTCAATGTTTATTATATATATATACGTGTGTGTGTGTGTGTGTGTGTGTGTGTGTGTGTGTGTGTACTTTTCATCCTTTACTTTTTTAGTAATTGGACCATGCTGGAACAGAGCCTCCTGTAGTTAGATGAAGACATCGACTCCATGTCTTAGCTTTTATTTGATACTTTGTTTTCTAAACAGCCTCTTAATAAACGAGGACATTAACAAACCAATACTAGTTACAAAGTGCTGTGAGGACTAGCACAACAAACCACGCATACAGACGCCCAGACACACGTACACATAATATACACAGAGACATACATATAATATAACCATTTCTATTAAAGGTGCAAAGCCCGAAATTTAGTGGCAGGAGGCGGCTAGTCGGGTACATCGCTTTCCCAGTTTTTCACTGGTACTTAATCTATTGACCCCGAAATGATGAAAGGCAATGTCAACCTCAGCGGAATTTGAACTCAGAAAATAGCTACGGACTTAGTACCGCTAAGAATTTCGTCCAGCGAGCTAACGATTCTTATTTCTTTATTGCCCACAAGGGGCTAAACATAGAGGGGACAAGCAAGGACAGACAAAGGGATTAAGTCGATTACATCGACCCCAGTGCGTAACTGGTACTTAATATATCGACCACGAAAGGATGAAAGGCAAAGTCGACCTCGGCAGAATTTGAACTCAAAACGTAACGGCAGACGAAGTGCCGTTAAGCCTTTCACCCGGCGTGCTAACGATTCTGCCAGCTCGTCGCCTTAGACACATATATAACATAATTATGTCAAATTTCTGCCGCAAACCCAGTTTGGGGGAGGGGATTAAGTCGATCACATCGATCCCAGTGCGTAACTGGTATGTATTTAATGAACCCCAAAAGGATGATATGTAAAGTAGACCTCGGCAGAATTTGAGCTCAGAACACAACGACGGGCGAAATACCACTAAGTATTTGGCCCGGTACGCTAACGATTCTGCCAGCTTAGATACAGATATAATATAATGTAAACAGAAATACATTAAACAATTATTATTGTTTTTTGTTTTTTGTTTTTTTTGAGGAAGTAGATTATGAATTTACAGAGAATTATCTGTTAATTCTAGCCGCTCAAATACATCGCACAGAAATCTCCTGGTGGCTCATCATGTGAACTTTTTCAGGTTCAGAATCATCAAATCAACCAGTTAACATATCGCATGTTATTTTAGTAATATATATTTCGATCTAGACTTAACGTATTTATTTTCATATTCATTACAAACTAACCAGACAATAAATAACACGTAGGTTGTCCTTACATTACTAGTGTTTACCAGAATACAAAAGCTGCCATAAATACTATTCCGTGAAAATTCCATTTTTAATAGATATAATACTGATCGAGTAGTGGTGTGTTTTGGCGATAGTAGAAAAATGAAGTAAATAACTTGCTGCGTTTAGTTATACCTCATTATTTCTCTTCTGATTTCAATTTCGGTTGCGGTCTATATTACATTCAGAAACGCAGGATAGAGATACTAAATATCGATGCTGATAATCAGGTTCACTAAATTTATAATACTCAGTAAGAGGAAGCATGTGTGTCAGCCGTAGGGTCTGTTGCTGCTTAAAATGGTTCATAAGGTACAAATTATATACTATAAGTGCTATATATAATTCTATGAGTAAGAGTTGACTTATAATCATTGAGATTTGTGATACTTGACGAGACTCTAATAGTCTTGAGCCTTTTTACTAAGTAAGTAGTTGCTAATTATACAACTTTCGATTTATTCATGCAAGGTATTGTTTATATTAGCAGCACTATCAAATTAGTATATTCAGTGTTACCTTACTTCGTATATATACAAAAGGTTTTGTTAGAATCGATCCTGATAATGGTAAAACTTTACACGGCTTGTAGAGACAGATGGATACAACTGTCGAAAATCGACATCACAAACGAATAGTTTGAATTCAGTCAACGCCGAAAGATATATATATATTTGTGTAGAAATATAGATATGGAATATTAATGGAAACGAAACTTTAATACATCAGAAATCTCATACGGTGACGCAAATAATTTATGAAACCCTATAGACATAGAGAAATAAAACAAATCTCAACATATGGCGTTTAAATAACATTTCTATTAATTTATAATGCACATTTGTTTTCAATTCGCATATTTGCATTTGTTAGGCTTACCATGTGTGTATGTGTGTGTGCGTCCACGTATGTGTTAGTGTCTATATACATATACGCTGCACATACACACACACACATATATATATATATATATATATATATATATATATATATATATATATATATATATATAAGTGTACGTGTGTGTGTGTGTGTTTATCTCTCTCTCTCTCTCTCTGTACTTGTATTGGAAAGTATGTAACTTTTGCTTGCATGTACAGATATATGTGTAAGCCTACGGGTGTCAGTACACCGACGCTAAAAATTGCAAATATCTGTGATACTTACATAAATCAATATATTTGATGGGTTTCCATTCATATGTACACAGATATGCATGTCTTCACACGCACACACAAAACCACCACACACACACTAACACACACACACTCACACACACACACACACACACACACACACACACACACACACACACACTCTGGTACTTACGCACATATTTCTAAATCACTTTTGTTGTATGTTTAGTAACCACACTCTAGTCTGTCTGTCACATATTTTCTAAATAAGAAGTTAATGCTGCAATATTTAATCAAGGATATTTCAAACATCATGCAAGATGAATTTACATTATTTGACGCCATTTCTGTAAATTAAAACAGGGTTTTTTTGAATGCTAATTCCCAGCAATGTCTACACATTCTTGTAACAAACAAATACATCATTGTATTTTACTGCTTCATCTATATGTTAATTTTTGCTATACATCATTGAAATAATTTAAAATTATTTGCATTTACAAATGCATAATTTTTCCACAGTTATTAGATGCAGGCATGCATGTGTGGTTATGAAGCTCGCTTTGCAATCACGTGGTTTTAGGTACAGTCCTATTGGGTGGCAGTTAGCACAAGTTCCTTTTACTATAACTCCTACAGACCAAAGTCATTTCAGATAATTTTGTAGAGTGGAAACCAGGCATGTATATATATATGTGCGCGTGTGTATGTGTGTGTGTGTGTGAATGTGTGTGTGTGTGTGTGTGCGCGCGCGTGTGTGTGTGTACCACTTCGTGTATTTGTTTCCCCAACTCCTACAGCTTGACCGGCCGGTGTTGGTTCGTTTATTTACCTGTAATTTATCAGTTCCTTAAAAGAAATCGATGGAATGGATACCAGACTTAACAAAAGTAAGCATTGGTGTCGATATATTCAATCAATGAAAACAAAATTCCTTCATGGAATTGCCTCGGTCTAGCTGCAGTCCAGTCCAATGAGTGAAACAAGTGACAGATGAAAGGCAAAACATAAAAGATAACATAGCTACGAGTATCAATATCACTAATTCATATTATGTGAATATTTAAATATAATTAGGAGACGTATTTAAAATATCTGATTTCTGCGTTTGTAAGTGAGTTAGATATGGCTTGATTAATCAGCGAGCAGAAAATAGATAAATACCTCTAGAGATTCATAATAATTGACTTGTATAATGTATAATATCATATTAAGTTACATCCACTACATTTATTTCAATAACATGTATTCGTACATGTTTTCGAATATATATCCATTCATAAATTTACATATGTAAAAACGTACACGCGCGAAATCAAACAAGAAGTATATATGCATATACATATGTGCGTATATGTGTGTGTATATATATATATATATATATATATATATATATATATATATATATATATATATACATACAGTCATATGTATATGCATATATACTTTTTGTGTCATTATGCACGTGTACGTTTTTACTTGTGTAAATTTATGAATGGATGTATATATATGCGTGTGTGTGTATATGTATATACATATAAGCACATAAGCGTATTATATAGAGATGCGCCTATTGACTGATATGCCTCTATACACATGCATTTATATACACACACACACATATATATACATACATATATATATATATATATATATATATATATATATATATATATATATATAATTTATATATATATATATGTATGTACGTGTGAATATTTATGTATATATGTACGTACCTATGTAATAATACAAAGAATATATATGCATGTATACACACATATATGTACATACTTACATCTACATGTATATATAGATGCATATCAGGGTACAGGACGTTAGAACAATGAACTACAGACAGCGGAACGAATACATAGGAAAACAGATAGCCACTTGGAATAATTCCTTCGTCAGCTGCCTCAATTCTAACTAGACGTTTCGAAGATTTGGCAGACCGTACTCTAGAATAGTCTCTTCCTGAGTAGTGGATCGACCCACGAAACAGAGGATTCTAAGGTGGGAAGCACAAAC
>NC_142931.1:68115091-68125091 GCF_046866305.1 Octopus bimaculoides | reverse complement strand
GATGTGGAAAATATAATTATTTTAGTGTTTTATCATATATTTACTGCTTATGGATTCTATTGGAAATAACTCTAATCATTGATTTTCTTTTCTATTAATACAAATTATCAAACACTTGTCGATTTATATTCTTATTTTAAATCCGAATAGGATAAAACTGAAATTTGACCTTTATTTTAAACGACAGAGTCAAAATAGGAGACATTTATGTGATTTATTGTTTTCTTGAATTTTCGAAGAAAAAAAAAACACATTTTATTTCTGAAGCATATTACAGCATCCGACTGCTGTTCAGTCTATCAAAACTGGTCTGGTGCGTCAGCTTTAAATCTGTTGATAATTGAGGAAGTTGTGTTAATAGTAATTGCCAATTAAACGAATTGCTTTTTGGTGCATATGATAAATTACTAGATGTAATGTACATTGCTATTTTCAGTATAGTGTCAAGTAAAAAGAAAGAGTTTCATGATTAAATCACTTAATTCATTTCTTAATTATTAGAGGCCAAATGTTGGGTTTGCAGTGATGACAAAAATTACGCTACAGCAATTAATATTAAATGTCAAGTGTTTCTTATTTCCTTTAGAAATTATAATGTAAACCTTACTCAATTTCACAAATGACCCTTTTATATCTCAATTAAAACCTATTCCTTCAAATCTCGAGATAATTCCAAGTCAACCTAAATAATCAATACGAATCAATATTTAGACATGGTCTTTGTAAATCATCCTGAAAAGTATTCGAGAGCAAATGTTCTTGTTGCTACGGGATACAACTTCTTAAACACATTCTATGAGAGCTTTGTAATATTTCTATTCTACTGTCATTGGTGAGTTGTATTTTCTTAAAACATGCTATCCAATCGCGTAAATTTTATTACAAATATCGATTCACAGTGACGCATTTTTGATGATTTATTCTTTTATTATTGCACAAGTAATTCCAAAGTAGCCGGTCTTTTGTTTGGAATTACAACGATTCTTTCTTTTACTCATCCGCCATATTCTAATCATAAACCATACTTTTTCTTTACAACATTGCTTTACAATTCAGAATGTGTAGACATACTCGTCCCACCGACAATTGTTCGCCTTATTATTGACCGTTAGGTGTAGTAGACTTTATTATGATTTAAAACGACACTATTAAACAAATTGCCTTCATAGAAATAAAATAATGAATGAAAAAGTAAATCTTTTATACGATCGATTAGTTTTGTAAACTGCTGTCTCCATTCTGTAAAAATAAAAAAATAAGAAAAGAGATTGCTTCTTTCTTGAAAACCATATAGCATAATGAAATTATATCAACAGGTACATACATACGCACATACACACACACACACATATACACACACACACACACACACACATATATATATATATGAACATATATATATATATATATATATATATATATATATATATATATATATATATATATATATATATATATAGATAGATAGATAGATAGATAGATAGATAGATAGATAGATAGATAGAAACACACCTTCGCACACAGCCATGCTTACTCTCATACATTTAAATATGTATAGATAACAATGTGTATATATTTTACGCGTGAATGAGTTGTTACATAAATGAGTGGGTGGATCGAAGTATTAGCTGGGGAAACAGAATGAAATTCTATTCGACAGTAGTAATGTGTGTTTATATTCTGTTTACATTTCTGTGGGCTTACATTTATTCAAGCCATAACAGCATGTTACATGTTGCATAATCTGCGAATAGCAATCGGTAGTGGTGTAAATACGTGTGTTGAGAAAAAATTGATGCAACAATGTGTCCTGTAGTACTCACCTAAAAGGAAGTGAGTTCTTTTCCTGTCCCTTTTAAGAAAGAAATATAACTTTTACCTGTTTACGTAGCATCTCGACATGGCTCTTGAGCCTGAGAGATACATATTTTAACGCCCCTGGTAGGTGTAAAGGCAAAAAGGAACCTCGGAAGAATTTCAATTCAGAACATAGACAGACGGATTACCACTAAGCTGACGTTGTAATGATTCTGCCATCTCACCACCTAATTTGTCTGACAGCTAGTTAACTACTGATGTATTTACTAATTTATATTTATTACTCTTGCTTATCTATCATATAATTCTGTATTTCAAACATAAGCAGAAGCCCACTATATTTAAGAGGAAAAAATTGATTTAATCATCACAAGTATTTGATCGTTACTTATTTCATTCACCCTAGAAGGAAGAAAGCAATTTCTAGCATGTAATTATAATTCACTTTCATGAAACGTTGTTTTAAATTGTAGGAATATTTACATATTTGATGAATGCAATATCAGTTCTTAGTTGTAGACAATTCTCTTCATGTACTTTACGAGTATCATACCTTTTCTCTTCTCTTACAAAACAAACCTGTTTTGTGATCTGGAAAGATATTCAATATTTTATTATAGTTTTAATCGTATTTAATCTATTTCTATTCTGAATTAGGAACTTAGAAATTGTGAGAATTAACATTACTTTGTATCTCCCCAGTTGTAATAATCAATACGTTTAAATATTGCCCTGGAAAATGGCCTAAACACCTAATAATATAAAGTACTGTTCCTATTTTAGATGTGATAAATATGCCGATAAACTTTTTCATTCGTGTGAAGTCATAATATCTGTCTTGTCGAAGTGTCTTCATTTGTTTCATTCAAAGAGGCGTATGACGTAACTGCGGTTAGTTTACGAATTGTGATGTATTCCTAATGGCACTTAATAAAGTTTCACAAGACAAATTGCTATATATGCTTATACATACATTCATATAATATTTTTGTCATTATTATGTACATTTATGTGTGTGTGTATGTGTATGTGTGTTTGTGTGTGTGTGTTTGTGTATGTGTGCATGCGTGTGTGCTCGAATATATCGCCACAGCAACTTGAAGAAGTGGAAAGAAAGAAAATATTTCTTGCATATTTCATTTAGAGCAATAAACTTTAGATTGGTTATTGCTGCTGTTAATAAGCTAATTATGGTTTTTATGAGATTTTCCACACAGTAGTAACTTACTGAGCTTGCTGTGTGACTTAATTCTAGCTATTACGATAACAAATCCGATACGAATGCTTTGTATAAATTTAGGTGAAAGTGGCCATCGAATATGATTACTGTTCATTAAAATATTTCAGTGCCTCAGTATAAGATAATAATCGAATTTCGTTGTGGATAATAGTTGAAAACAGAAAATGCCAAAGCAAGGAAACAAGTTATTTAATAAATATTCGACGGATTTGATACAATGAAATGTATCAAAATTACAGTATAAAAACTAATGCGTACATAACAGTTATGTTGCGTTATGAAATTATACTGCCGGATGTGACATTGATCAGGATTCCTGATCTGACTGTAAAATCAAATGGACGAATGGCAGCTGGAATATTCTGCTTCAAATAATCGTCATTTTTTCTCTCCTCTCTCTCCCACCTCTCTCTCTCTCTCTCAACACCAGAGTAATTTCGCAACACGTTACATATATAAATAGACAGTGGCACTCAAGAAATATTGTATTATTTTACGTACCTACTTTTGTCTAAGTATATTTCTTATTTATAAATCAGCTTCAAAACCGGGTATCTATATATTGTACATTTAAATGTACCTTGCATATACATATTCATATACAAACAAATATGTCTGTGGGCGCGTGTGTCTATACATACATACACAGACATACATATATAATGTGTAATACATATATCTGCAAGTGTGTGTAGGCAATGGCTATAAAACAGCCTTATATTATTTATGCTTGACGATTCTTACAATTCTTGCCTCCTTTACTTTAACTGATATATATTAACATTAAGAAGGCAAGGATTTGACAATGCATATCGTTCCTGTTTTGAGATTATGTGTAAACGAAGCTGACTTTGGTTTTTCACGTTACGGTATCAAGAATATACGGGTGTCCAAAGTGTTGAGTGCAAAAAGTTGTAACAAATTTAAAATTCAATTATCCTGTCTGAGGAGTGTGTCGGAAGTAGCCTCTGTTTCATTTCTAGTAAACTGAAAACTGAGAAAATGGTATATTTCTTACACAGCTCAATTTTTCATAGTTAATATGTTATTTAAATCTTCACCGTGTCATTAAACGTTTTCAAGTACTGGATTATCAGTAAAAGCGAATGTGTAAATTTATGCACACTACAAATTCTTTCCAAATTGTTATTTTGATCGACTACAAGCCGGATTTCTTTAACGTCTTAATCATACGAGGATATCAAAGAGTGTCTAGATTTTGTCATTCGGAGGGCAAGGAATAGCAGCAAAAGATTCACAGATCAACTTATTTCCTTAAAATAAGAATTTGACTTACTGACGGAAAAGTACAAATTCGATCGTCATGATGCGAATACTTTTGGAAATACGTCTGTAATCTGATGGTGCTTAACTTTCAATCACTATTCTCTGCAATGTGATAAAATGATGTGGGAATGCAGTAGAGCTACGAAAATATTTTATACAATATAAACGTTTGAAATGCGGTATTAAAGAAGAAAATTATCATTGTTCCTTCCATATTATAACATTTCTAAAGCTCGATAATTTCACGTAACAAGATTATGATGTTTAGAAAGATATATAAAAAATGAAATACAAAGATAGATATCTAAAAAGAGACAAAAGAAAAAAAAGCCAAATTCCTATTTATACGAGCATGAGTTTAAAATGCATTAAAATTTACTGCGTATATGAAGTACATAACTTTATTGAAATCGAATCCATTCCTATAAAACTGCGCTTTATGAATGGGTTACAGGCTCGTAATTATCTATGAAATGATATTTTTGTAGCTTTATCGATGATTATGAGCATGTAAACCATTGAAAGGAGCATCAATGAATTTTTAATTGTCAACTAGATTATTTAGAGAAACCGATGTTACTTCTTACAAGGATCAGACAAATGTTCCCCTTGAAAGAATTAAAACTCAATGATTGTTGTTCAAAATCTACCATAGATTATTTACTACTGGATGATCTGGAGACATTTTGAGTAAAGTAGCTTGGCAATAAACAGCACAACTGTAATGCTATGTCACTATGAGTTTCTCAGTTTATTGCACTAGTCTTATCTGGTTTTCATATCAAACTATCGAAATTGATGCTTCTCAAATTACATCATAGTTTATTCTTTTTTTATTGAAAGATATATAAGATACAATACTGTATCACAAAATCGAAAAATAGTCCTTGGCAGCTTGACTCTTAATTAGTAAACCCTATGAAAATATGTTCCCCATTAGATTTGAACTATGGGTACAAATGACATACACTAAATAAAGGAAAGCCCAGCATGCCTCTAGCTCTCAATCTCCTTAGCTGAAAGAATAACAATATTACCTTCAAATTTATGATACATCGTGATTTTATTCATATAAATTCACAGGAAAAATATCGCTGGTCCTAAAAGAGCTACAGTCAAAACACCTTAAATAGTATTTCTGTATTTCATAAAATTGCATAACATTAAACATATGCAATTGTATAATATTAGAAATAAGCAATTTGGTGTCTAGAGAGTTAACTGCGTATAACTGTTCTTTCAACTTATTTCTCTTCAGTTTATGAGCTAATGGCTTTAAGTAAAATATGAACGATTCAATATCACAACATCGAAATAACAGAATAAATGTTCCCCCTCACACACTACTCAACGGCAAAATATACATCAACATATGGATGTAGTGATATGGCGTCAATATTGCCTGTAAGGTAAATCATGAGGTCTTATTTACGATTATAACAATCAGTCCGGCTGAGGAAGTCTTAGGGACTAAGGTATACATTTACTAATATTTCTATTATTAGGTGTATGATTTGTCATTGCAATTACGACATTCTGTTACTGCTAGCATTGTTGGCACCACGGAAAAGACAAATAAGTATTTCGCAATATGGTTGTTATGGGTTTTATGATTTATCTTAAGGCCGTACAAATAAGCCAGGATTTTATAATTCAAAGTTTTTCGCTTTCTGATTCTCTGATGGTAAGATGTTACAATATATTTTCATATGAGCTTTCAAGATTTTCTCATTCTTATCATTACCCATTTCTTTCATAGCTATAATATGCGCTTACAATTTATAATTCAATCTCTATGCGCTTACAAATTATTATTCTATCTCTATGGACTTCTTACAAGACATCTACAGAAAACCAAAACATCTGCGTAGAATCTGATACACTGACTGAAGTTATTCAATCTTCTACCGGTGACGTTGAGATAAAGGTCTTTCTCATTTAAAAAAATGTATCTTGAAATTAATTCATGAAATTTCGGCGTTTTTAAATTGAATTTTGATTTCATGTTTGAGCAAGGGTACGCAACAATATTTGAATATATTTTTAGGACAAGTGCATTTGACTTCGTAGTAGATTATTCGCTCCACTACGTGATACCGGGATAAATAATTTTCCATGCAACACAACGTGACAGTTTATCTTCAAATGATGCTTTCTTATCTGTGAAGAATAACATCTTAGTTGAAATATTGTTCTGTCTCTGAAAGTGACAATACTTGCAATTATTTTCAGTCGATAGAAATTCATTTCTAACATGTCATCTAATGCAATTAGACTGTTTGTATATATTTTTTCTGAATTTGAATGTTATTACTTTAGTATTCTATTGAAATATAAGATAATTGCAGATATGTAGTCAATGTGACAGTTGTTGTTTAGCTTAATAGCAATATGATCATCCTTTTCAAAATTATTTGGATATCATTTGGGGCAAATGTAGCTGTTATTTATTGCTGTTAAGGAGACTATGAAGAAGGTCCGTTTGAATTGCATGACAGATGAAGCTGATAATGACTTCTCAAGAATGAATATCTTCTTATTCCTTGAGTTATTTCCAGAAATAATGCAACATACTCAGGTGTGCAATGTGGTAAGAAGCCTGCTTTGCAACCATAGGGTCCGGGTTCATTCCCACTGCGTGACAGGTAGTCTACCTTTAGGCAGATCAAAGCCTTTTGAGTGGATATGGTAGACGGAAACCGAAAGAAGCCCGTCGTATATTATACTGCTACTTCATCGGTTACTACGACGAGGGTTCCAGTTGATCCGGTCAACAAGAACAGCTTGCTCGTGGAATTAAATTGCAAGTGGCTGAGCATTCTACAGACACACGCACACTTAAAGTAGTTCTCAAGAATATTCATCTTGACACAAAATGCGACAATGCTGGCCTTTCAAGTCTGTACACTAGCATGGCCACTGTGTTATGAGACAAACAAGAATAAGAAGTAGAAATCTGGATACGGATGTCAGTTAATACAGTGAAGTGACCTAGAAGTTGAGGGTTCGATCCCGGTGAAGGCACTAAGTTGAATTCCCAAAACCTTATTTAAAGTGAAAACTATCTAGAAGACACAAGACAACCGAGAGTGGCTGGACCATACAACAGCTGCAACACAGTGAAAGCAACAATGAAGATGAAGACACTACTCCGACTAAAGTAAATATATAATGAAAGCATAATGGTGACTTCATTTACGTTCACAATACTAACGGAAGATATATTTATTTTTCGTTAATATTGATTTGAATGTCTTTTTTTTCTTCTACCAAATGCTTTCTTGTGAGAAGATTAGTTTGATACAAAAAACCATCGCAGTGGAGATAGAACGATAAACATAATTAAAAGAGACAATAAGAAAGTCTTTGAAATGTTATTTCACAAATACCAGGACTAATTAAATATTTCTGTTGTAATATTTCAAAACCTTCGTTGTTTTTACTTTTTATATTTAATGTTCATTCATCATTCTCATGTCGAGCTCGTATATACTCCACAACGCTTCGAGCAAACTGCTACAGATTTCTTTTTCTTAAGATGTTTCCGCAAATTCTCAATCTTCATTAATTATTTCATAATACAACAATTTTAGTTGGACTGACACCACGTCTTACCTAGAGTGTTATTTGTCAATGAATTGAATAAAATTTATCAGACTATTAGGCATTGTTTATATTATTTCAGTAATGAATTCCATTAAAATGATTGTGTCGTGAATCAAAATTATTGAAAATGAAATTCTTAATGTTCTATGATAATAGGTAGAAATGAGAGCCATAAATATTTTTAGCACATTTTTACCATTATAATTTGAGAATTGACGATTTAGTGACAGGAGTGTGAACAGCACACGTGAAAGTCTTCGTGACTCTCCAGGACTTATAGGAGTAAACCACAACTCAGCTCTTATTCTCAAACTTTGGTTGACTTTCAAATGCTTGCAACAGGACCGAGTCTGCAAAAGGTTCCAAGGGTATGTGATGGTAAAATAAATTCTACATTAATTCCACTATCCTGGAACGATGCCGCTAAACTCATGAAACTTCTTCCTGGTATATAGTTTCCTGATCGAATAAAGAAAAGGCAAATTTTTGAAAGAGAAATACAATTATTTACATTATTTACATTCGACGGATATTTCTCCTCATCTTGTTTGTTGTCAACACAACATTTCGGCTGATATACCCCACCATCCTTCATCAGGAGTCTTGGGGAAATTTCGAACCTGGGTTCTCATTCCTAAGGTTTTTTTTCGATGATGTTGTTGTTATTATTATTATTATTATTATTATTATTATTCTTATTATTATTATTATTATTATTATTATTATTATTATTATTATTATTATTATTATTATTATTATTATTATTATTATCATTTTATTATTATTATTATTATTATTATTATTATTATTATTATTATTATTATTATTGTTCAGGTCACTGCTTGGAATCAAACTCGGAATCTTTGGGCTAGTAGCGAACCCTCTTACCCATTACATCATATGCCCGTGGGCATATGATGAAGGCTGGAGGGTAAATCAGCCGAAATGTCGAATGTAAATAATTTACATAATTCCTCATCTCTTAAATACAGAACAGTGAAATACAAGTTGCTTACCATGACTTATCTTGTTCTAGTTCGATAAAAGTTAGGTCTGTTTTTTAGCAATATCTCCCCGCTAACGATATAAACAAGCATACTTTTGTACCAAACGCTTATATGAAAGTTTCTCTCATTATATCCGCTGAAGTAAGGTTTGTTCTAACAGAACATCCACGTTTAAGTAGGGATAAATATTATTGCTCAGTGTTAATACTGCTTCTGTCTCTAATATATAATTTTTTAACAGGCTCATTGGCTAATCGCGACACCAGTGCCTGTTTAAGCACTGATTCTTTATATATCGCTAGTGGTGGTGGGGGATGTGTTGCTGTTATCTTTAGCGGTCGAGCGTTCATCACCGATCAAACCAAGGAAGTTCGAAATTACATGATCTGTCGGTCTCGGCGTTGGAGTTAGTGGGGGGGGGGGTGTTATCTCCTCGGTAGCGATATAACCAACCTTGCATTTTGCAAAAAAGAGCCTATATGAGAGTTCTCTTCAACATATTTATCGCAGTAAATGTTGCTCAAACAGAACATCCACGTTTAAGTGGGAATAAATATTACCATGCGGTATTATTGCTGCTTCTGTCGCTAATATATATTTTCTAATACATACTGACGATTATGATGATGATGATGATGATGATGGAATGAGGAGGAGGAGGATAAGGGTTTTTATCTTTGTCAAAAAATATTTTCTGAGAGGCAGCTGTAGATTAAATCTATCCCTAACACATAACTAGTATTTGCTATGAATAAGTGAACGATAGAAAGGATATTCTATTTCTGTTAAATCTAAACGCAATGCAAAGCAACTCATTTAAATCTTATAATGCGTTTTGTCCATCGCTTGCAAATTCTTTAGTTCATTGCCTTAAAAATTAATGAAACTAATGAGAAACTTTTTAGTTAAGGAGCAACGAGAAATTAATTTAAGTCGATAAAGCAGGAGGACATGATTTATTTGCAATTAATTATACATATTATCAAGAATAGAAAATATTTAGGAAAATATAATGCTAACATCGTTACGAAAGTACTTCAAA
>NC_142931.1:68100091-68110091 GCF_046866305.1 Octopus bimaculoides | reverse complement strand
TTACTTTTACTACATTTAATACTATTTTGAAGAATGAAATGCTGTCGCGGATTCGATATATGTTAGTGGCAAATATTAATGTTAGTTACGATGAATGTTCACAGCTGTTGCTATCGTTGTTTAGCGTTAGGTCAGCCCTTGATAAATAATGGGTTTCTCAGTGTTAAAGTCGGAAACGTATAACATTGAAGGAGATGTGGATGTTATTCCAACAAGGGCGAGTAATCCCATAGAAACGCTTACGCAGGTTTGAAATGAATACATTACTTGTCATACAAATTGTTCCTGTTTAACTCCACATCAATCAAAGTCTCGGACACATGTCTGCAACCAAAGGTGTTTCAGCTGTAACTGCCTTGATTTTTTATTGTGACAAATTATATCCAATGACCACATTATCTAATGTCTTTCTGTAGTAAAATTGCAGGATGTGTTTTGAGAAATATTCAACAAGCGTGGCTATGTGGTTTAAAAACCTTGCATCCCAACTACATGGTTCTAGGTTGAGTCTCACTGTGTGTCACCTTGGGCATGTGTCTTCTATAGCCTCGTGCAAACTGAAGCTTTGTGAGTGGATTTGGTAGGCGGAAATTGAAATAAGCTTGTCGTATATGTATATGTGTGTGTGTGTGTCTGTGCGTGTTTGTATCTGTGTTGGTCCTTCACCATCGCTTGACAACCAGTGTTAGTGAGTTTACGACCCCGTAAAGAGACTAACAGAATAAATACTAGGCTTTATAAAATAAGTCCTGGAGTCGATTTCTTCGACTAAAACCCTTCAAGGCGGTGCATGGCTGCAATCAGTTGAATCAAATAAGGGTAAAAAGGTATTGTTGCTATCGGGTCGGCCGACCTATGTAGAGGTGTTTTCATAAATTCGTGTTGTACAAGATGTTCTAGAATACCTCGTAATATATTGCCATTCAAATGAGCATAAGCACAAAGATGGAAAAAGGTAACATTTACGTCCTCTTTCCTGATCAATGGTTTCTCTCGATGAGACTTTGTTTGGGCTAAACAAAAGCACAGTAATTCTGTTTTTGTTTAGCCAATTGCCAGCTCTAATTGAGCATACCTACGATCAGTAGCCTTCCAACAGTGGCAACACTAACATTTTAGACAGTACTAAGAATGACTTTATCTAATGTATACTTTCCATCTTTTAGATGATGAGTGCCATGTAAGGAATAATTTGCTATTGCTTTTAGCTGCTCGAACTACAACGTACAGGCTCCCTCATTTTCTTTGCCCCTACAGACTTTTATATGCTCAAAGAGCGTGTTTTGTCACCCAAAATTTCGTAGCAGATAATAGTAACATTAATGTTCGGATGTAAAGTCATTAAAACTTATACAATACATAGGTGCATGTATGGCTGTATTGCTACTATACTCATTGTGCAACAACGTGGTTGCAGGTTCAGTCTTAGTATGCAGGACAATGGATAAATGTCATTTACTATAGCCCAAGAATGAATATTGTCATATAAGTGAATTTGATAGACGGAATCTGCGTGGAGGCCCGTCGTATATCTATCTATCTGTCTGTCTATCTATCTATCTATCTATCTATCTATCTATCTATCTATCTATCTATCTATCTATGTGTGTATGTATGTGTATGTATGTTTGTGTTCCCCAATCACCGCTTGACAACCGGTTTGGAATTCATTATACCCCCGTAACTTAGCGGTCCGGCAAAAGGTGAATAGAATACCAGATTTAATAAGTGGGATCTTTTTGTTCGATTAAAATTCGATTATGTCTCGGCATGGTCACACTCCAGTGACTGAAAGAAGTAATGAACATAACGGTATTTAATTTTGTTAATACGCATCACAACTTGTTTCACTTTCAAACACTAATGGTAACCCATTGATCCATACTGCAAATAACCCGCGAACGCAGATTGATCTGATGATACACATGTCTTGTTGTATTATTTGACGAATTAGTAGATACATTACTTTTTCATAAGTTAATAAGATAAGTTTAAATGCGAAATTGTGTAAATCTAAAAATTTTCTATTATTTCGGATGGTTCAAAATTCTCATTTTGTCATACTTTACAAATTCAGTTCTGTTATATGATTTAGATTATTTGTGATTAATATTGTAAACAGAATAATTTACGGTTGTTATGTATTTATTAATCTAATCTAATTTATAAGATATTAGGCAAGGCTATTCAAAGGTGCCGGTCAGTATAACCTGTTAATCATTTGGCAAAATACATATGTGTATTTGCTTGAGCATGTGTGTATGTGATTATGCATATACGTGTGTTTGTGTGTGTCTGTGTGTGTGTGCATGTGTGTGTGATGTGTGTGTACGGCAGTGCTCATTCTTGCATACATGAACTGCAATATTGGATGTGCGTGTCCATTGTGAAAGACAGATATGAAGGAGCGAGAATTTCATTCGTGACTATTATTTTCATTATAATGTCTCTGACTTGCAAGGCCACCTAATATCAAAGGAAAAACAGAAGGGAAATTAGTTGTTAGTGATATTAATGAAGATGTATGAACGACAACATCTTACAATAGTGTCTAATTATCAATTCTGATAGAAAAAAGAACACGCAATTCCTCTAAATATCAGTGTTATAATATAGCTGCATAATGTTGCCAAGACGGGTTGTCAAGTAACGCACGTTTATAAGGATGTTAATTTCCGGTACCTACCTCTCAGATCATCATATCTCTAAAAGTAATTCTACTGGATACACGCGCACATAAATACAGATAAGCACACACGGACATATATAACTATATATCTGTCAATAAACTCACACATTCTTTCATAAACGTGTGTGTTACCGATAGAGCAATGGCAAGGGAGTGAAAGAGAGCGGAGGACGAAACTGTAAAAATGAAAGGTGTACTGATGTCTACCATGTTAAACTGGGCAGTTTGTGTGTGCATGTATTGAAAGAAGACTCATAGTTTTGACGACAAAATGCAGAGACATGAATGTATAAATCCAATTTTATCGAATTTACGATCTTATATATGTAGATTTCTTCTGCATTGTTGAAACGATTGACAAAGTTTCTCAATATCTTCTATTAAATGGGAATCCTACAAATATCTGTCACTTGAGAATATTTCATATATTAAAGAATCTATCGGGATTGTCTTGTAATCTTCAGCAAATCAATCAATGTTTTGCTGTCATTAGCTCATCCATTTCAAAATTATCTGCTGCATAGTAATTTTTCTTTACAAACTGAATATAAGTTGAAAGAATAGTTTTGAGAGAAATTGTCTGTCTTTTGCCAAGCGATTGCTGAAAATCGAATGTTTGAATAGATCAGTGTTAATATAATCTGTCAACAAACGGAAAATTAACCTGTCGCCTGGAATGTACATATGCTTTATACGACGAAACATGCAGAATACAGATTCTGAATAACATACACCATCGACCTGACCATTGCGAAAATATAAGAAACACACAACCAATCACAAGAAGTTGATTATCTTTTGTTATATCTAGTTAAGAGATTTCTGTTGCCGTATCGGAGATCAATAAATTGCCTATGGCAGTTGTAATAAGACTATAAGTGTGGTGTTAAAACTACATCTTAGGATGATTCAGTTCTCTTCTGTTTAGCTGCATTTTCTCCTTTACTTTCAGACATGTGTCTTTGGTATGTATGAAAGAAAATATGTACATGTCCTTACCGATATTTTAAACATCAATCAAGCAGAAATATGAATTGTGTATTTTTTCGTTCGAGATCGTTCTGAAAGTAGATGTAAAATAAAATGATATAAGCGTACAAAGATATTTTTTCCTTTCACCCAACCTATATATTTTATTTCCATTATTATACTACAGAGGTACTGAGACATTCCAATTTCGTAGAAGGAACCATATATCTTAGTAATTATTCAGAAGATATTCAGATATCACTTAAGGGTACTGCCACATAGCATAAACGTTCGAGAAGTTGTTTATGGGTTGTGACAGGTAATAACATAGTCTTGGATATTGAAATATAGAATGAGATATATTACCAAGAAGTAATTTCATTGCGCTCTACAAAGAAAGGCGCGAATAACATGTTTAATATTCTACACAAAGTGTAATGGCAGTCAATGGAGTGAGTGACGTTTTCAAGAAAATAAGCAGATTATCCAGTTCAGTTGCAATGATGACAGTAATTGATCCGTTGAGAAGGAATTTAATACTATGAAAATTATCTTGAAACAGAAAGTGATAGAATTAAGAGGAGAATTATATTATCTATCCTCCGATGTGAACAACAATATTCTAACAAATGATTATTCTAACAGATGATTACGTTGGCAAGAAGGTGATAATGAAATAATAGTATATTTATATTGAGCAGATCTAGAGGAAGATAATCTATGTTACGTCAACTAGTAGAAATATTCTGATGCTAGTTTTCACTTTTTGAATAAGACAAATATTAGCCTTTAGCTATAATAAACACGTATAGAGTATAGGTGATGGGAGGGATTAGGCATACTGAATAAATAAGAATTTTTTACTAAACCCATTGGAGAAAATATACCAGTATATTCTGCAGATAAATCATTGGATATTATATTTACTGTATCCGTATCTCATTATATGAATACTGTTGAATATTGCTAGTCATTGCTGTAATTATAAGATAATTCCACGTAAGAGTCTCTAACTTAATAAATGCAGCATATATTTCTCTTCAGAGAACACTTCAAACATGTTTTCATTCGTGCTATATTTTAGGACGATATAAGATACTTATAAGTGATCTTGCAGGTGCGGTACGTAGTTAGAATCTTTAAAAGCACCATATACACTGTTTCTCAAGTTATTAGTAGATTTTATTGATGACTTAGTCCAGTGGATATCGAAAGTTCTTGCGCGTTCAAGATCTATTGGTTTTGCAAAATACACAATGATTCACAGTCACGCCGAGCACTGTATTTAAAGAAAATTTTACAAAAAGTAGAATCTTCCATTTACGTTGTGAGTTGAGATTCTTCCAGAAACGGCTTTGTGTTACGTACTTTCAAGAGAGATAATGTAACAACTAATGAGATTAGAAATAATTTGATCGACCATGGACTTACTTCAGAATAGCTAAACTTCTGTTTGATTTCAAAATTATTATTGTTAGAACGAGTCAAATGAACGAAAATATCGTTTGTGTTTTTAATTCCTTTGTAATACTTTTCATTGTTCATTTCGCTCTCTTGAATCCCCGAGTTTAAATTCCACCAATATACACTCCACCGTTCAGCGGCCGAAAGATTAAGCTCCAAATACACACCGAGGTAAGAATAATTGAATGATTTCAACACTAAACATTTCAGGTTTTAAATATATTATTATTCGCTAGAATATGTAGAGCGTTGAACAGAATGCTTCTTTGCTTCTAAGGTGTACGCATATACTCAAAAATGTATACCCACAAATTATTTGCGTATATACACGAGATTCTATTGCTAGTAGATGTTTGTTTTGTATTTACCTAATCTAAACTATGCATATGTGAGCGATGAATGTGGTGATGTCTAAAACGTTCTGTAAATGCTTTCATGTCTATTCTTTGTTTACTATGGACTCGACAATACCTCCTCAAATTACTTTCGCCATATTCTAGGTAGATGAAAACCTGAGCTCTTCTATCTGAAATTTCTGTAGAATATTTCGATTTTACATATATATTCCATTGTATTTACAAACGTTTTAATTCAGTTTTAATTTTCTTTTCTTCATTCCGTTTCCTGTGTAGACTTGTCGGATCCTCTGACAGAAATATTTTCGAACAATATTATTCGTTTGTTGATGCTTAATCGATCTTTCTTCGTGATGGTGATAAGAAGTTTAATGTGACAAAAGACAAACTGAAGATAAAATGTTAAGTTAAATTTCGTAAATATATCACTATGAAACATCGAATTCTTTTGATAGTGGTAGTATCAGGTTTCGGGTTTATCTGTGATAGATGGCTATATTTCAGCTATATCTGCAATTTACACAAATATTTGAGGCCCATAGATATTGCGTAAAGCAAAAATTAGAAAAATAAAAGTAATCCAAATAAGCTTTTACCAGGTTGTGTGGGTTTCTCTGTGAAAATGATTTCAAAGTTATTTAAGTTAGCAGTATATTGCTGCACTATAGCTCTGTTATATGGATTATTTCTTTACTTATAGATCTACTTTTCTGATATATATGTATTTATGTACGTATGTATTTATTTATGTACGTATATATGTATGTATGTAAGTATGTATGTATGTATGTCAGTATTATTTCAAGAGTTTTGCCAATAGAGAAAAAAGCCGGTTTCTAACCTAGAACCAAGGCTTCTTCATTGGAATTTCAACAGCATTAGCAGGATATTTTATTATGTATATGTATATGTATGTATGTTGTATGTATGTATATATGTATGTATGTATGTATGTATGTACGTTTTTTGTGCGTGTGCGTTCGTGCGTGCACGCATATATGTATGCACGTATGCTTGTGTGCATATATGTATGTATGTATGTATGTATGTATGTATGTATGTATGTATGTATGCATGTATGTATGTGTGCCGATGTCAGAGTTAGTAGAACCCAGTCATGAGGAACTTTATTATAATATTTCACTTCACATCTCTTTATTAAGTTCAACAATATTTTCTCTGCATATTTTCTATGAAGAGTATTTCAGACTCCAGAATTTCAGGTCGGCTATTAGTCTTAAGTGTAGATATATATATCTTGGAGACAAATTTCCCAGGTGTTTTGTATGAATGTACTCGCCTCATTATCTGTAATACACGTGATCTGGTTTTGTGTGGAGATTACGAACATAATATATCAGATCAGGAAATCTAAGATTAGCGTAGTTTTTGCGGCTCTTTCAACTGTTTATTTTTATATATAGATTTCTCTGAGTGACTGTAAACTAGAATAATTAGACTTTTCGGATCACAGATATTTCCCGCTGAATTGCTTCGAAATCTTAATATCTGTGAAATTTACTCACTTCAAAAAAAAAAAAAATTTAATTGAATGAACATGATACCGAATTTTTCAGTAGAAAGCTAGTCTTAAACTAATACATACACTACAATCTCTAAAACCAAAATCTTCCTCATCAATAACGCAACTTTTCCACGTAGACCCAAGAACAAGAAATTCATGGCTAAAGTAATCTATAAATTTTACTGTAAAACGGAATATCGTGAATTTCGGGGATTCTAGCAAATATAAGCTGTTGCAAAACATTTTACCACACACCAGATAGAAAATTACTTAAGGGGAATTCTCACACTAATACCAACGGTAAAAGAAAAACATTTACCAACGGTAAAAGAAAAACTGGGTGGGAAAGTCTACATTAATTCAAACTGCATATAAGATACAACACAAACGCCAAATATATCCAGTTCTTGAAAATTAGATTGTGATGATCTGGAAACGATTTTCCACAGAATTACGTTTTATTTAAAGTTATTGTAATTGCTATTATTAGTAGTACTTGAATTTTTAATCTATTTTGTTACTGTTATCAATGTTTTTTAATTTGGAATGGCCTAAATCGGCTCGGCTCTCACATCAATAAAGCACCTTAATAAACGTTGGTTGATATTCGCGCTCATGTTATAAATATTAAGCAAAGGTTTGTGACATTTCTATTCTATAATTGTGTTCCGAAGCTGCTCTAAGTTTTATTTTAGGATAAAACATGCTAGAAGGATTACTTCTAGAGAGCATGTTATTAATTATTACGCTTGCCAAGCTGACTACTTGTTAAATTACTCCTTTTTGTTTTTCATTTACATGTTTCTTCGCTATAATTGCCTTGAACGAGAATAAAAAAGGACAGCTCCAGCAACAGAAAGCAAAGCAAAATAAAGTTCTTTGCAAGTTATGCTGGCCTTCAAATGTGACTTCCAACGAATCAGAGTATTCTGTGAAGGACAGTATTCTCTGCTAGCTGCTGTTGTACTATCTTCAGACATGTTTAATCAGTAACCACATGGTACAATTAGTCAGGAGAAATATGTGTAAAGACTTCAACGAAGCAACTAAAATGAAAAATTGCAAGTTGACGAATGATTTTTGTTTACACCGTAACTCATTGCCTTAAACCATCTGATTTGAATTGCGAAGAAATTAAGGATTCACAAGGAAATCCACCGTAATTCATAAATTTCACGAAGGCTTAATTCCACTCTATATTTTTCAAAGCATTCTAATCGTTGGAAATACACTGATGACCAAAGAATGACTAAATGATGCTTCAGTAGGAAACGTTTTAAAACCTAGTAGTGTACTTTTCAACAGATTGTGGGGCTACGAAAACCCAGAAAATACCTCTTTTAAAGTTAATTTTAAGGTTGTTTATATAAATACTTATAAAAATTCTTTTAAGTCATATTTCGTTATTGGCAGAACATTGTGACTGTCTTAGAGAGTCCTGTGAGAGTCTTTCGAGGGTGAGACAAGATGATCTGACTTTGCTTTTCATCCTTTCATGTTTGATAAAAACGCATCAAACCAAGGCTTTATTTTCCCCGTCACTGTGTTTTGAGTTTAAATCCAGACGTGGTAGAGTTATCCGTCACTTGGTTCAACATCACAACCGCCACCTGGTTCTGGAATGCTTTTAGCAAAACTCATCTCTTGCAAACATCATTCAGCCTGTGTCTCTACATGAGGCAGTGTTATATTATATATTTTTCAGGTTTCCATTAATCTTTTGTATTTATCGTTTTTATGATATATTCTTAGCTTTTATGGAAAGGCTTACTAGCCCTGTACGTTTCTGAATATCTGGTCTGGTTCTTATTTCAATTTGTGTTTAATATTGCCTAAGAAGCACGGAACAATTTTTAGGGAACAAGACAATTATATCATTCATCTAAATTAAACGAAGTACAAGAAGTTGCTTGCCGAATTAATTGGAGTTTGGTGCGCCGATTTAGCGATAATTATTGTTCTACTTAAAGTCTATGCATGAACATGATTATTAAGTCCCTTTGAGCCAGTTAAGCTATCTATCTACACGTTCTGTTAGATGATATTTTTTTATCTAATAAGCTTATTGCCTGTGCAGTAAAAACTTATTTCATTAGAGTTACTTTGTAATCGCACACGATCATGTTGTGAGGAGGACAAGGACTGGAGAGAAAGAAAGAGAGAGAAAGAAGATGGTACAAGGCAGTTTGGTTGTTATGAGGAATCCTTAGCTGCCCCTTGTTTCATCCTCAAATGTATTTCTATGACCTAGTGGACACACGTGGCGTAGTGGTTTGGGTGTTGGACTCATCAATGTAAGGTAGTGGTTTCGGTTCCAACACCGGACGATTGATTGTGTTCTTGTGCAAAACACTTCACTTCGCGTTGCTCCAGTTCACTCAGCTGGTAAAAATGAGTAATCCTGTGAGTGACCGGCGCTCCGTCCTGGAAGGGAATTTACGCGCCATGAAACGGGAAAATTGGCCCTTATGAGCCGTCATAACTTGAGAAGGTAACTTTATCTTTATTTGTACGACCTTACACACACAAATCAACTTATACTTCAAAATTATTGTCCTCAAAATGAGCCATTGATTTTATTAATGATTTTATAGTGGGAATGTTTTTTTTTAACGGGTTTCAGTTATTGAACTCTGGCGATAAAGGGGCACTGACTCAGAGATTTTAGATTTTTGTATCGTACGCCATCACTTACTGATATCTATTACATAGCTTATGGATGTCTTTTCATCGAAAGGTTTATAGTATCTTCGAAACAACACCCTTTTTCACTGTTGTGAATTCCATACATACAAGAATGTATGGTGAACTGCAGCAAAATTATACTGACAGTGTGAGTCCAATTTTATAGTATAGGCGAGATTGAACTTGTCTTTGTGGCGCGGAATCGAAACCATAATCACATGGTTGCAAAAATGTTTTCTGATCATACGTCCATACCTACACCTATGTTGGCGTAACTTACGTGTCTAGACTATATGTAAAAACAAAAATAAG
>NC_142931.1:68085091-68095091 GCF_046866305.1 Octopus bimaculoides | reverse complement strand
ATAAGCAAAGATAGGGCTGGAAAAAAACGACGTTGATAATATTAATAGAGAGGATATAAGAACTTTTGTGCTTCCAGATTTCATAACTACACAACAACGTAACGTAGAGGAACACAATGTAATTTATAACTTAATATAGTATTTGCTTATGTCAACCTAACATCATTGTGTTTACAACTGAATTTAGAAATAAATCTATTCTTGACTGAAGCAAAATTATTTCACATACACTGCTGATACTTTGAGACAGGAATCAGTGGAAATGTATTGTATTTCTCATTATAAATCAGACAAATATACAAAGAAATCAATAACTGATTTGTTTTCATCATGTCATCAAGTTTAATCGGGAAGTTAAATTTAGTTAGGATGCATGAGATTTTTTTTCGGAGACATACATGTATGAGTATAAATATATTATTATAAACATTACCTTAGTGATATATGGAGCATCTTAATTTAATTTTCCATTCAATGAGTCTTTTGTCATAAAATATAAGTATGACAAATGTATTTCGTGCGAAGAGGCGTTTCATAACAAATTGAATCCGTTGTGGTTTGTACAGTAATATGTACGAAATACAAATTATTAGACTTACTTGAAAAAGTACAAAGTAATCTATCGTTACCGAAATAATCTACTGACGTTTACATCACACACACACACACACACACACACACACCCACACACATACACACACACACACACACACACATACACACACACACACATACACACATACACACACATGCATACACACATACACACACGCACGCACACACTCACTCACACACATACAGAGAGAGACTGTAATCGGTAGTATGGCTGTAAACGTTCACGTGAAAACTGGAGCTCAGTTCACAGTGGGGTATGCTACTAATCTCAGCCGCAGATGTGACTATTTTGTAAGAAGTTTGCTTCCGAACCGCAGTGTTCGGGGTTCAGTTCCACTTGCGGGGCACGTTTGGTGACTGACTTCTGCTATATCACCAGACATTTTTGAGTGGATTTGTTGGTGAGAAACATGAGGAAACATCATGCACGTGTGTTCGTGTGTATGCGTGTGTACGTGCGCGCGCGCGTTTTACACCACAACCGCTAGACAACTGCTGTTGGTTTGTTAACTTCTCTCTAGTCTAGCTAAACAGCTAGACTAGAGAGAAGTTAACAAATAAATAGAGTTAACAATAAAGAATGAGATGATATGTATTAGGTAAAAATTAAATACTGGAGTCGATTCGTTCGACTAAAACCCTGTCACGAATTGCCTCAGCATTGCCGCAGTCTAATAAATGAAACATATAAAAGAACATATATATATATATATATATATATATATATATATATATATATATATATATATATATATATATATGTATGTGTGTGTGTGTGTATGTGTGTGTGTGTGTGTGTGTGTTTGTGTGTGTGTGTGTGTGTGTGTGTGTGTGTGTGTGTGTGTAAAGCAATGAAAGATTACTGCCTCAATGCTTCCAAGAGAGTTTAATATATACACGCAGGGGTTCGACAAAATAATGGAAACACATTCAAATTTCAAACAAATTTATTTTAATATGGAGTAGCACCGCCTTTGGCAGTAATTACAGCTTGAATTCTACAAGGCATGGACTCTTACAAAGTTTTAATTTTTTTCCGAAGGAATTTTTCCCCATTCTTCAAATAAAAAGTCTCTAGTTCTTGTAATGATGATGGTGGAGTGTATCGACCCCTTACTTATATTTTCTAAAATGTACCATAAATGTTCAATAATACTGAGATTTGGGGACTGTGGTGGCCAGATAAGATGTTCAAATTCACTAGAAATTTCTTCGTGCCATTCAGTAACAACTTTACAACTTTAACTATCTGAATTGATGCATTATCATCCTGAAAGATTGCGTTTCTCTCTGGAAACAGTTTTGTAAGCATAGGATGAACTTGATCAGATAAAATGCTTAAACAGTCTTGACAATTAATTCTGCCATGGAGGGAAACCATTGGGCCGGCGGATTTCCAAGATATAGCCCCCCCCCCCCGATCATCACAGATCTTCCCCATGTTTAACAGTTGGTAGAAGGCGGTCTGCGTCAAATGCTTCTTTTGGGTGCTTCCACAAGTATACTTGGCCGGTGGTCGGAAATAAGCTAAAGTCTGATAGATCTGTGATTTTAATGAATGTCAATTACCTTTTGCTGATGATATCTGAAAAGAAACAGCAGTTTTAGCAAAATATATTAAGCAACACTAAAAATATTGGGGCTGGTGTACTGGCAGGATTGAGTCGATATGTATGCAGTTGAAGGAGCAATTGTGGATGAGATGGAGAAAGATTCAAATGTAAAAAAGTGTGGAGAGCACATAGGTGTGTTTGTGTGTGTGTGTGCAATATGTTTGGTATGGCACTCACTGTGCCACATCCTCAGATTATGTGGATGGCAAATACCGATGGTTGCAGCTTTGATATTTATATTTATGGCGTGGTCCGCCAGCAACCAAGTGCAAACATACCCTCATGTGATAGGAAAATTTCACTTTTACTGTGTAGCTAGGTATCAGGGGTGCCGAGAGTTATTTAGTATCATTGTTTCCCCCCCGCCAGTCACAGCGTGCAACATCCACTACTATCCATGTTAGGTTTTCCTTTTTTCAGTACTCTCCAATCCATGCTGTATTCCACGGCGCTTTCTTTCGACGGCCATATGTGCCTTGCTAAACCTGCGTCATTTCTCCTCTCTTGGATATTGTAGGCCATTTTGCTGTTGTTAAATCTGGTTCTAAAGGGATCTTCTGTTGAGCTCACATATCTTCGTACATTATTCTGCCTCCTTGGACCCTGCGATGTTCTCTCACTGTACAATACTTTTGCAAACTGATTTCCATTTCCAGTTTTAGACAGATTTCTACATCTTCACTCTAAGCTTACCAGTCATATTAAATTTATATTGATTTCCTCTTTCCCCCATGTAATCATTTTCATTAGATTTCGTCACATGACTTCAAGAATGACAGGACTAACTTTACTGTCAATTTTTTTAATGCTGATATCGACCATATGTAAATCTCCTTAGGCAATATCTATAGGAATGGTTCAATTATCGTAACCCTTTATAGTATATGCATGCCAATTTTTATGCATGTCTTTCCAATATAAACGCATTTAAATTTTCCGAACGCAACTACACTTTACGTCTATGTATATTAAATTGTTAAATTTGCTATCCGATCGTTCCACAACATGAGATACATCTTCATAAATTTCCATGTACTCTACTAGTACAAAACGTATAAGAGGTAGTTATAAATACGTTATTTATACTTGTATATTTTTCATTATTCAAATTGTGTACGTGTAAATTCTCCGAAATTTAAATACACCTATCCTGAAGGTGTAATCATTTCTGTAGCCGAGAACAAGCTAGAATTAGGGAACGTTTAGAACTGGTCAGCAAGTAGATTTTTTTTTTATTATCATTTCCTAATATGAGACCGGGTTATTAGTGTTCAGTAGTTTTCCACATAATGCACCAACTATACTGAATAATTTTAAGGATATCATAATTTGAATTAATATGAAACATTGGTAATTATCTTTCGTACAATCTGAATGTAGTTGCTGAAAATTAACGGTTATCGAGTAAAGATATTTTAATGCAAATCGTTTGGATTTACTTTCTGTATATGAAATATATTAATATATTTATATACACATCACACGCTATAAACGTCAGTCAATAATGCAATTAATACTTGATTTCACAATAAAAAAAACTCCACTGGTCGTATGCATGTTTATATTTAATTTTTTTCTTTCGTTCTAATTTTCAGTATTGCCTTCACAATTATCGTCATACTCACAATAGTTATCCTCAATAATTAACAATCATAATATAAAATCTACCTTTTACTACCAATCATTGATAATACACAGCATTCCACCTATTTTACCGAAAAAGTATTGAGGCATATCTACAAATACTTCGATACTAAATTAACTATTCGATTTAATGGATTTCTGGAAATTATTGGTTTTCATATACCTAATATCCAGTTTTCAGGTGGAAGAATTTTGAAGTCGATTCAATTGATATAGTTTGGTTGGCTTGGTAGAGACTTGTCACACCGATGCTATTGATATATATTCATCTTGTGCAACTATAAGTCAATCACTGCTAGAAAATACGTATAAGGGAATCCTAGACGACTGACGTTCTGAAAAAAATGAACTACGAAATGTGGCTGGTATATTGCTTGAAAGTGGACACAATATGGGTGACGAAGGAAAGAAGGTTAGTGTTTCGAAAGGTTTGAGTGGACCTGATTCGACAATACGTGACACTTAAATCACTAAAGCAGAGGTAGAAATGACATTGAAGACACAGCTTTGACTGTAGAAAAGAAGCTAATAACTCAAATATTCTGCTATTTATTCTAGCCATCTCATGACAACTCCCTTTCAATAGGCCTCCTCTTCATTTAGATTATATTACATATAATTCCCAAAGTTAATACTATGACATCAATACACTTGCAGGATTACAGGCAATATTAATTAAATTCAGTAATGCAAACCCAAGTTGCTTCGCATATATGTCATTAATACTTATCCGAGTAAGAAATTGACACGCACATTTATTGAATTGCAGAGTTATAGTCAGTTGCAGAGTTAGAGATGATTAAATTAACCGTCTGCACTGAGAAGAAAGTTAATTTTCCAGAGATATGCTTGGTTATAAATGCCAAATATATATAACACTGTGCGAATATTAGTTTTATTATGATACCTACCTAGAGACCGTATAAATGCTGTAGTAGTGTTTATGCTTATATAATATTTGCATCTACCTATTGCCACATATAACTTGTATATTTCTTTTAATATAGACTACAGTTAACGATATTGTAGAAACAATCTATCTCCGTTACTACAAAAACAACATATGCTGTTATTTTTATAATTTGTTACAACGCCATTAGATTGCTGCTCTAAATGTCATGTTTCACATAGATTGATCACATCATAATCATATTAAATTTATGTTTATGCTAACAAATTCAATGCAAGGAACATCAAAATGCAAACTGATGTAAGCGACTACCACCATCCCCAAAATTTCAGGATTTGTGCTTATAGTAGAAAGGATAATAATAATAATAATAATAATAATAATAATAATAATAATAATAATAATAATAATAATAATAATAATAATAATAATAATAATAATAATAAGAAGAAGAAGAAGAAGAAGAAGAAGAAGAAGGAGAATTATTATTATTATTATCATTATTATTATTATCATTATGTTTATCATTAAATGTCTTGAAGCAGTACCAGGCACTGGCTCTGATGGAGTCTGATCTTAACTGATTGGAAGTGTTATCAAGTACATTGTCTTGTCTTGGTATAAATGATGGACTGCAGCAAATATTCTGCTCAGTACCATAATTTTGCTTGTCAATTGCTTGACTTTAACCAGTCGAGCATGTTCTTTAGTGGGTAACGTAATGTGCATCTCTGATCATGAGCAAAAGAGGAATTCTTTGGGGTTTGGATAATACACCTTTAGAAACATGGCTATTTTGTTCAACATCCTTAAACAACCCTTATTCAGGGGCCTTTTGAGTGGTTTGAGCTACTTATCCTGAAGGAAATTCTAACCTGCCAAGTCATACGCTGTTTATCTTGATATCAGATCACCATGTCGTGCACATATGGTTGTGATGTATGTGTCTGATGTATCCTCATCAGTCACATTACTGGCACGCACTGCTCACTCAATAATAATAAGAAGAATACTCATCATAACCAGCGATCGTGTTGTCTCCATGTGCAGCCGTCATGCGCCTATAGAGTATCTTAGCAAGCATGACAGATCAGCACGGTGTATTCACTGGGTAGCTTGGAAAGACTTAGACCTGACCCATGATAAAAGCTAGTGGGAACACAAACTACCCCCAGTGCCTGAAAATGATCACATCTCACTCCCTTCGAACTGTTCAAAATGACTGAAAGACAGATGCAAATAGGTGAGACATTATATTGAAAGTTTTAAGACAATAATCATTCTTCCTCATCGATATGACTGCCCCAAACGACTTAAAATTATATGTCAAGACCTACCAAAATGTGAGCTAGTATAATATTCTTGAAATAAAATTGGTAAAACGTGGAACCTCAAGACTAAAACAATACCTGTAGTCATAGGTGCTCTCGGCGTGATAGAAAAAGAGACTGGTTACTACCTATGTCAGATACCAGGAAATTCCAAAATGGGAGAAATTCAGAAAATGTTGTCTATGTAATCTACGAAAAATATTGTCTATGTAATCTCCAAAACATTTTAATCTGTAAACGTCGTCAAAAGTCATTTTAAATGTACATAATTGCAAACACCTTTTACTGTCACCTTAGCATCACACAATCAAATAATCAAATTGGATTTAAAATGAACTTCTATTTTGCCCGGATTGCTAACGATACCGCCAGCTCGCCACCTTAATGATAATAAAATTAATAACATTTTAACTAAAATCTGAAAATAATTGGTAAAATCCGCCTAGCACCTAAGGATATAATTTCAGCTAATGATGATATTACAGATCTCAACCACGTGTACTATGCATCCGCGAAAATCTCAACGATTCTATGTGGTGAAAAGATTAGAACACGACAACATTCTCACAAAAAGCCTTCTTGGCAAGAGCATATTCAACACCAAATTAAGCTACTTAAGTCTGACAGAATGTTTAAAAAGCCTTAAGACTTACAAGGCTATCAAACCTACAAAAACCGGAAAATTAAAGAAAAAATATAATATGAAAACCATACATGACATTCATACCACCATAGAAACTATCAAGCAAAAGGTACGTGCTAAAGCGGTCCGCATAGCAAGGTATGAAAAACGTGTTAGATTCTTCAAGGCCAACAACATGTTCAAAAGTAACCCCAAAAATGTTTTTCAGGAAGATAGAGAAAATATCAGTTACAGTAAAGTCTGTCCCATCAAAAGAAATGCAGGAATTTTGGAATAAAATTTGGGCAGAAGATAAACACACACAATGAAAAGGCCCCTTAGATTGATAGAATATATTCAGACTTAAAACCCTTAGAGGAGCAAAAGTGGGAGGGTGTCAAAGTAGAAAATATAAGATCTGCTCTCAGGAGGTCAAGCAAATGGAAGTCTCCAGGAAAGGATAAAATTCTTCACTTCTGGTTGAATGTCTTCCCACAGAGCCATGTACTGCTAACAAAACTTTACAACGATGTTTTGCAACATCCTAGTATGATTCCCTCTTGGCTAGTTAATGGTTTAACATTCCTACTTCCAAAAAATGAAGAAACAAATGAACACAAAATTGCCCACCCATAACCTGCTTAAAAACAACATATAAAACGCTAACATCTGGCCTGACTGAATATACCTATAGCTTCTTAATAGAAAGTCGCATATTCTCTAATGAACAAAAATGATGTAAACGTGGATCTTATGGTTGTAAAGATCAGCTACTCATCAATAAGATGATCTTAGAAGATTGTCACAAACGATGCAAAAACTTGTCATTTGCCCTGATAGACTATAAAAAAGAGGTTTAGCTTTTCATAGCCTACCACATAACTGGATTAAGAAATGTGCGGGAATGTATAAAATAGCTCCTACTCTGCAAAACTTATTCTTTGTAAGCATGAGATCATGGAAAACCACACTGACTTTGAACAGTGACAATGAATCTCTAAATGCTGGAGATGTAAGAATTTCACGTGGCATTTTCCAGGGTGACTCACTATCAACACTCCTGTTTTGTCTAGTCTTAATACCTCTCTCAAAATTGCTCAATGATTCACAATATGGTTATAAAATATTTGATGAAAATATAAATCATCTCATTTACACGGATGATTCAAATCTCTTTGCAAAATATTACCAACAACTCAAGGGTTTACTAACGATTGTTAAACAATTCAGTGGTGACTTTAGGATGCAATTTGGCCTCGATAAATGTGCAAAAGCTACCTTTATGAAAGGAAAAGATAACAGAAACACCTAACATTAACCTTGACCGCAAGAATGTCATAAAAGAGTTAGAACTAGCAGTGAGCTACAAATACCTAGGGGTAATTGAAGGAGACGGAATCGCAGGGTGAGAGCAATACTCAACACAGAGCTGAATGCAAGAAACAACTCGCGACCTTAATGATATCATTATTATTATTATTATTATTATTATTATTATTATCATTATTATTATTATTATTATTATTATTATTATTATTATTATTATTATTATTATTATTATTAGTATTATTATTATTATTATTATTATTAATTCCAACGAGGGAGATTTTCATCGTTTCGGGTCGATAACGTAAGTACTAGTTGAACACTGCTGATAATGTAACCGACTTACCCTTCCACTAAAATTGCTGGCACTGTGCCAAAATTTGGAACCGTTGTTGTTGTTGTTGTTATTGCTGCTACTGTTGGTGATACTGTTGCTGTTGTGTCAGATAATAGGTGAGACACCTTCAGATATATTTCTCTTTTATTTGTACTTCTTCGAAACGCATCTACTCAGCGATATTATGAGAAGTCGTATTGTATCCCTTTTACAACTGTTCAGTTTTGTAGGCTATTGCACACCCTTTTAATGCCTGTCAACACAATCAAGAAGGTGAAATCAATGCTTCGCTAAGTAATGACCAAGTGCAGTGAAAAAGTCAGTTGTTGTTTCCCGTTCTTTTTGAGAGGATACAACATTCATCCTTGTCAAAGAATTTGTTGTTTATCTTTTAGAGTCTGCGGTCTATGAATATATACTTATCTTATCTAAAATGCGGTACTTAATGGCAATGATAATCGTTTTCATTGATTCCTTTATTTATATCTCGACTGAGATAAAATTAAACCACTATATATTTTGAAACCTACACATATGGATGGACGGGTGGATAGATGGATATACAAATAGATAAGGGTCCTTATTTGTAAAAGTGGAGATATGTTCGTAGACCAAAAGACGATTTAGTGAAGACATCTAGTTGATCATTCAGGAATAACACTGCTCTCCAGGTCATTGTTGTTTATTTAGAGCAATGGTTCTCAACCAGGTTTCATATGGCCCCTGAGGGTTCATGCAACTAAACAGTAAATTGGGATCCAACAATGGTATTTGATGGACCCCTGAAATATTTTGCTTTAGATGTATGTATTGGTATGTATTGCAAGAAACAGCTAGGTTTCGTTCCCTAATATTTTGCAGAGTTCAACCTACACGAGTTAATGCATGAAAAACAAAATAGGAATTTTGAAAAAAAGTTTCTATAAGACTAGTTTTTAAACATGGAATGGCTATGGGGGTCCACCAGAATAAAACAGCAATCAAAGGGATTCATAGATAAAATATCTTTGAGAACACCTGGTTTAGAGGAATGGCTGCCGACTTAGGGCCGTTATAGCTTTACAACATAATCGTGGCATGCGTTACTATCGGAATGCAAAAGCCCATAAAAGATATTGCAAACACATTTGCCTGACACTAACAGTTCCGTCTATCCACCACTGGTTTGCTATATTTTTTAATGATCTCAAAAGTATGAAAGACTCAGCGAGGATTATTACCTAACGTATCAATCAAACTCTCTGTGTTTATTAACTGATTTTCATACGATTATTGAGAAACGTGGCTCATTATTGCACCATATGGATTTGTAGGTAGTTAATGCTTCTATTATTTATAACTGAAGCAGTATGATTTGAAAAGAGCGTTTGAACAAGACTGTCATTCTCATTATTCTGCACATTCAGTCATAGAACTACATGATTCACCACAAAAAGGAGACATAAACAATATTGCAACTTCCTGAAACTTTTTTTTATTATTGCTGTAGGTGACAATTCTGCTCAGTTTGCCAAATTCCATTAAAGTTATCAATATTGTGTGATTGTTTTCTCTGTATATTTTATCTTCTTCATTTCGTTATAACATTTTTTCCTTCAACCT
>NC_142931.1:68065091-68082591 GCF_046866305.1 Octopus bimaculoides | reverse complement strand
GGTTATCTCCAGGTTGCTTCCCTCAGACCTAACCTGGCGATAACTGGAGAATTTCTTAAAACATCAGTAAATTCATGGATGCTGTTGCTGTTCGAAACCAAGCATAAAAGACTAATAAACAAATTCAGTTTTACGTTTCGTTATGTTGAAATATTTCCTTTAAAACACCGAAAATATATAACTTTTCTGGTATTAGGTCATTCTGACAATAACACGTAACAATGTGTTCAAATTCAATTCAATAGATTGTTGTCATATACCGGTTCTTACATTTAACCTTCGTTATGTAACATGATAGATTTTCAGAGTCGTCTTAGAAACAAGATTTTTGACACATGCCTATCACTCCAAAGTTACTTAATTTCGTTTCACCATTCTCCTGCGTGTTAAAAGATATTTCATGAACGTATTCGATTGGTGAATAATCGTCATCATGTCTGTCTCAGCAAGAAAAAAGAAAAGAAAACTGTGATAACTGAAATCATTCTAAAATTTCAATGAAATACATTATGAATTATGTTCCTGTCGTCAAATTGTAATTGCTTTCTTATGTTCGGTGCATATATCTTCCAGTCCTAAGAAAGCCACTGACTTTCATTTATACTATGCCGTAGAGGGTAAAATGATGTTCTACCGCTACATATTACGTTATACTTGCTTTAAGAATATTTTAACAAACTAATCGATTATATGTTGGAACGTCTCTCCTATTTCTTTCATGCCATATCAATAACGTTTTATGGATATATTTCGACTGAGAGATAGAATGTATTAGCTTTCTTTACAGTAGAATGTAATACCAATATTTTGTCAAGCTGTAAAGATCTTTCGAAAATATTTAGTCATTTAGTTAGCTATTTTGAAAGTATATTGAATATTCGAAATTTATTTTGAAATTAACTGCATTACCTCCATTTTCATATTATATGCTCAATATCATATTAATGCTATGTAAGGCGACAGTTTGGAAGATCTGCTACAATACGAGAAAATGCTTTTTACTATTTGTTCCAGTTTTTCACATTCTAAGTTCAAACCTGCTGAAGTCAATTTAATTTTGCATCTTCCAGAAATCAATAAAATAAAGTACAAGTTAAATAATAGAGCTAGTGTTATCGAGTAAACTCCTCAACTAAAAATTGTTGACCTTGTGCCTAAACTGGAAACAATTATATTAATATTATATTTATGTCTGTATCTATAGAAAATAATTCTTTGCTTTGTATTTACTTCCCAATTGATGAACATACTACGATATTTATAGATAAATTGCACTATTTTATACAGTATAACCTTACAATTTCGCATCGGTTTTACCATAGAGGAAAAAACGAAAGACTCAAATGCATATGCGGATGTATACTGTAAGTAAGGAACGTTGTCCACACTGTTTGAAGCACTTTTTTGTTTTATCGCAAAGATGAGATTACCGAATGAAAACCGATTGTATTTGTACTAAACTTTAGATCTATGTAAACGTTCTCATATTTTGCAGCACTTGTTTGCGATGCTTCTTGTATTTGAAAGTTATTGCAAATTTAAAAAGTTCCAATTATCATAAACCATTGATGAAAATGGAAGAGTGCGAAGAATTTGCTTATATTTTGCTTTGATAAGCCTCCATTTAACGAAAACCAATTTCTATACACCTCTGTTATCACTCCGTTATATGTACACATTTAATTCACGGATTCAATTAAATGCTGAATAAATGAATGAATAATATTAAAGCAGATATCGCCTTTCTGCTAACGGTAAATTAGATTTTACAGCAGCAGTCTATTTCTTACGTCATAATGTAGATTCTGATCTTATATATATACATATATATATATATATATATACATATATATATATATATATATATATATATATATATATATATATATATATATATATATATATATATATATATATATATGCGAAATTATTTGCAAGACGTCTTCATATATTTCTGTATCTGCAATTTAATGTGAGTGCGTTCTATTTTATCCTTGTCACATACATGCATATGTATGTATATGTTTACAAATTTTATGTACTGAGTGCTTCTACTACGAGTAAAATTTGTAAACTTCTTGTGGAACTAAAAGGAATATAATTGCTATATATTTCCTAAATTGACATTACATGAAATATGCCTTGAATTGGTGTAGTTTTTATATCTGAACTTTATAACAAACAATTGCTAAGATACAATTAACCAGTGTATTCTTTCTTTTATTTCAAAACAGTAAAACTCAGTTTGAGGCAAACTTGTCACATTTCAAGCAATCGTGTAGAAATGTAATTGTTTTATACTGATTTTTTGGTTATACTGATTGCATGGAATTAACGATGTTTTGCTAATAATGTTTATTTGTAATTAAGTATCCAGATATCGGGATGGAGAAGTACCATTTAATTTATCTAAATTCGGCACGACTATGATTCTTATGACTATCTGTGAATTATGAACCTACAAACTACTCTATAATTTCTCTCGGCTTCTTTTGGGCTTCAAGCGGTTGGTGAATATTTCTGACTAAAAAAATATCAGAAAATTCACTCACCTTAAAACATAAAATGTTATAAAACAAATTACTTTAGTTGATTGCATGGATTGATTGATTTTTCGTACTTGATATTTTTATTTAAATATATCTCAGAAAAATCAAATTGCTTATTTAAAACAATATATCGAAAATTAATCTTTAGACTTTGGATAATTATTCGAATACATTATCATTGCTTTGTTTCCTCCGCGATACTTTCATTGTGTGGGATGTGCAGTAACAATATTAACGTATACTCCCTATTCAATATGAAGTAAATAAGTGATGTAGCAACTAAATGATTACAAGATCTGATACAGATTACATGCCATAAGAGAGACTTATTGTGTGAGTATGGCTAACTTTGTAGATTAGAACGTAAGTTCCTTGTCAATTGTATACGTATACTGTAGTATTTCATTCATTCGCTTAATTTACGATGCCAGTTTTCTTCAAAAGATAAAAAGATTCCCTTTCACTTTACTTTCTGTTTTAATGTCAATAAAGCATACACCAACTGTTTCTAGATATTTCTCATTAGTAAACGATATGAAGTTTATCATAGTACTGCGTAAGAGAAAGAAATAGGTATAATCATTTCTCGATTCACTAATTTCAATTTGTTAGCGTCCACTTTTCGTTTAGATTTTAATGCAAATAATGTCTCGTTCTATTTGTATTTTTCCTTAGTCACTACTTTGAATTATGGCATCACACTCCCGAAAATCCATGTATATTTTCTAAGCATTCGTAGTTCTTTTAATACGGCTAGGATATGTTTCGCTGATGTTGTCTAACAAAATCAAAATACGTTCAGAGATGTGACTGTACTTTCAAAAATGAAACATTCCCTACTCTATATTTCTTTAATTTAAATTCGTATAAAGTATTGTGTCGTCTACTATGCTTTTTTGATCAGGTACCAATAATTACTAAAATAATATTTCTCTTATCATTATGGGCATTGCTCATTTAATCGAATATGTTAGCTGTTCCTTTAGTGTCTTCAGCAACTTTATTTTGGGTGACTAACAGCCAGCAATAATGAACTATGTTTCCTTGATGTTCGTTTCAGTGACCTATTGAGGTTTCTGGATTTTATAAGATACTATAATGAGCAAATATTGACGTTAAAAATAACAGGATACGAACTTTATCATATTACGAAAACAAAACTGTTTAGATATACTATTGCGAATTATATACCACTTCCAAATTATACTCTCCAAGACATTTTAGCGAAAGCTTTATTAAGAGAATAATTTCCTTCTTTATTATGTTTTTTCTTTTATTTTTTCGAGATCGATAAAAATATAAAGTTCTCTGATCGATATAATTGATTACCCGCCCTCACAAAATTTCTGACCTTGTGCCTAAATAAGAAATTCTTATTAGCTTTCTGTCGGTATGTTCCTTGATATAAAATGTTTGATTTTAAGTCTTCATCCGATGGCTGGTGAGGATACTTTGATTAATTTATCTGTCTAGTTCTAAACGCTGCGAATAATAAATTAATCCTCTCAGGCCATTATTGTTTATTTAACATCATACTTTAATATCGAAAATCTGGCGAAACTTAATATGCAAGAGCCAGATGGAAAATTATGCAGTTAAATATAATAGAAAAATTTTTGTAGCATCCAAAGTAAAATACATTCAGTGTTTTGCAGCCATTATGTTGCTGTTTACCCTTAATCAAGCAGAACTATAGCGAAAACCCTGCAGGCCACAAACACTCAATTTTAAGAAGGACTGTGAATGTTTTTGGGAAGAACTTGCAGTTATTTCGACCACTGTGTGTGACCATGTAGATGTTTTCCTGTATCAGAAGGCATGGCACATTTTTACTTCCAGTAATTGATTTGATCAATAGGAAGGTACAAATCGATGCAGTTAATAGTCCTCCTAAACTGATTAACACTTTGTACTGTTAAAACAGTCAAGAATGGATACTTTCGACGTCTGAATGTGTGAAAACAATAAGATGTATTTGCATTTCTTAAATGTTTCAGAGCGAAGTTTTTAAAAACGATATTTTTAACTACAAATTTATCCTTGTTAAATATTACTTAATCACGCCGCTGACAATTAGAAGGTATGCAAATCAGTCTAGCTACTACGGCTACGTTCTCGTGTATGCCCAATTCAAGTATTGATTGGCAATTATTTTTTTGTAGATAGAAATATGACGGATTTCGTTATCTCCTTGTAACTGAAAAGTGAAAATTCTCAGGGCATCCTGCACATCCTGTATTTTTCTACATGCAAAGCAATTACATATGGTATTCATATCTAACGTTTCACACTAAAGGCTTTAAAAGCTGTAGTTTAAGTACTTTAAATTAGTGTTAGCCTTCACATGTATCCTACGTTGTGCGTATATATATATATATATATATATATATATATATATATATATATATATATATATATATATATATATATGTGTGTGTGTGTGTGTGTGTGTGTATGGATATATATATATATATATATATATATATATATATATATATATTGTAACTGTGCATAAGCATTTTTTTCTCTGACCGCATACAGGGTTGGCGAAAAGTCACCCGACAGCAAATCAAAACCACTTAATTCCAAGATTTATGTTTAACAAGTGAATGAATTTAATAAAGGCATCTAAATATGAAACATCATGAAAGTTGCTTTTGAGCGACACATTTTTCCATTCGAGTCAATACAGAATTACTGATAGTATTTATGTAATTTTGATTTACTGTCGGGTGACTTTCGGCCAACCTTGTATATTTGTATGTGTGTGTTAAATTATTCATTTTATTTTATATTCTTACTCAACTCTAGAAACATCATAAGTAGTATTGTTAGCATTATTCTTTCTTGTATACTTTTATTATTTGTATCTTGATTGGCAAATATATTTCTTAATGTGTATACTAGAGAAGCGGGAACAGTAGTAAAGCAGATGCCATACTGTGTAATTTTGGTCTTCATTGTTCCACTGATATCATTGTTGTCGTTAACTCGTTCTGAATCGATAAAATATCACTATTCTGAGTAAATAAAATATCAAACTGTCGCCCTTTACTAAATTCATCTTGTTCTTGTCTCAAAAGAATTATTCATTCATTATTAAGAAAATGGAAATATTTTTTCCTAAAAGGGGTTGTAAATAATGGCTTTATTTAAATAGTGTACTTTACCATAGACAATATTTACATGGCTTTGAAGGAGAGTATATCATTTGCGTCTCAGAGGAAATAATGTGAAAAATATTTATCTTAATAGGTTGATACTGATCAGTAAAATGAATTAATAATAAGAAAACTATGTAGTTTAAACAACATTTTCAAAAATACTGAATCATACAGTTAGGTATCTTTGCAATCACGCAAACACAAATATCTTCAGCAAATGAATTGAGTGATTAAGTTCAGTTCCATTAGTGTTATTGATAATATTTCCGAGATGAAGGGGCATGTAAAACGTATTTCTGTTTCAGAGTCAATAATATTATGTATTTTCAGATGTGAAAATGTTTATGTATATAATGATAGACATAATCTGTTGATATAAACTCGATTCCATACGAAACGTCTGTCGAAAGTTATGAGCAGGATGTTTACACAAAATTCTATTTACTAAGAGACCTTCCTAATATCTATATCTATTTGGTAATACTTGTGTGTCTCTGCTCTTTGCACTTAAGAACTGTATTACTAATATTTATTACTTGTACGCTCGTATATTGTGTAACCTTACGAATAAAAAATCCCTGAAACAAATACAAGTTTACAAAATATACTTAATATTAATTCTCATGATCAGAGACGTATGAAATTTAAATGTAAAATTGCAAATATATTTCACCAGCCTATTTCAACACATCAAAACCCAATTATTTACACAACTTATCTACATTTAACATTGATTAGATGAACAAACCTCTTCCTGTTTCATGTGAATATGTTATTAGCAATACTGTAAAACTGAAACGATTGGTTATAGTATTTCAATGATTTCATGTTATGCATTCACAAACACCATCGTTTACTGTATGAACATTCCATAAAGAATGTGTCGTATATTTACTTATGACGTCATTTGTCGGATATTTTACGTATAACGTCAATTGTGCAATATATTAAATTCTGTAATGCGGAAACTTGATATAAAATTTGTTTGATATTTGATATAGTTACATACGCAGGAGTTAAACTTATATGAATTTGAAAACATATGCGGGACTTCAACTTAAGGGGCCAGAACAAACACATCCTGTACTTTTGTCCGACTTTCCAACGACCTGTCAAACTCTCATCCTTCATTGAATTAATAGCACCGGGTATACGGATTCGACTTAATTTATTTTGAACCATTTTTGTAATTAACATAACTTCTTAAAACTTTCACATTAAATGGAAGAACAGGATACAGTAGGGATCTTATTTACTTCAGTTCTTGACCAGTACATTATTTTGCCGACCCCCAGTAAATGAAAGGCAAAAAAAAGATGTCGGCGGTATTTCAGCTCACAATCTAAGGAGTTATTTTCTTCGTTATAATTTTTTCCATTCTATGTTAATTTGCATGTCTGTGTAAGTATAGTTTAAGTAATACATATTTTCTCCGAGAATTTTACTGGTCTCGTTCAGACTTTTTCCATATCCGAAGGGAAGGGTCACTGAGACAGTCATTCGAATCCCGTCATACATGAAACGTAACCATTTCTGGGAAAGAGGAAGAAACAGAAAAATGTACTACTTAATAATTGGTACTTCATTTATCAATTGCCGGAGGAAGTGCAAATGTGACTGCATAGGACTTCCATTCATAATGTTGAACGAAAAATAAAAGCTGTCTGTCTGACGTTCAACTATTCAGTCAACGTACTTGTTTTTCATGAAATTTATTTGAAATAATGACTTTTTAACCAAACTTATTGCTATGTACGAAAGATAAATAAATATTATATATGCTACACATTTTATCGAATGTGAAATCAACGTCGTGGAGATGGTCACAGACAACAACAAAATGGCAGCTATGTTGAACCGAATCTAATAATTTATGCAATCCTCATCAAACAGAATATACTGTAAATGTAAATTTCTAGTTAATTTATTTATTAACATTTTTCTTTGTCTATAAATTTCCACGCACACACACACACACACACACACACACACACACATACACACACACACACTCACACACACACACACACACACATACACACCAAGCATGGACAAACAAGTATGTTTATTTATATACCTCTAAAAAAAATGTAAATACACATACAGACAAATAGAGACATTTACACTAATGTTAAGAGGTATCAATAAGGGATGATTTATAAAGTCACTACATTTAACAGAGATAGCAGTACAATCTCCTTCGCACACCGATCTCTATGAAAAACGAGGGTATAGTATTCTGTGATTAACTAACTTTAAAATAGATGGTCACGCAAGAACGCATCTGATCACAGGTCTTCTAGAATACCATCACGTTAGGGTGTGTAGAAACATGTAAATGGGAAAACACCATGCTTCATTTTGCCTCTGTTGATAGTTATGGTTTGGTGGTCCTGATAGAAATGATGATGGGAAAATTAGAGAGCCTCTACGTGGTTGTTCATAATGTTCGAAATAACAATAAAACCACCCTCATACCAAACACTACAATCTGTGGAATTCTTATATTGTAATGAACTTTTAAATTCCCTGCACATAGGAAAATTACTGGCTGTACAGTCTTGCCTGAAACGCTTTTGGTCATAAAGTTACTCGATCAAGATAGTCTTAGGACTATGCATCATCAAAAATAGTGAACAAGATCATTCTGGTGATAATAATTGCAGCGAGGAAGAAGCGAAAAGGAGGATGATAACAACGACAATAATGATGATGATAATGAAGTGGACATATGATCGTAATAACTCAGTTCCACATATTAGGATCAATTCTTCAAAATTTTGAATAAGTATAAAACTATGTACCGGTTGTGTTATTTTTAAAAATGAAATGTGGTATAATTTCTTCAACAAAATGAACAATTCTGGTATTTAAAAGGAGTATAAACGAAAGTAAATTTTGTCTACGGTGGTGAAAAGAGTTCCGTGTGTCGACATTGAAATGAGCAATCAAAAACTGTTTGCCTTGCTCTCCTGTTTGTAAAAGATAATAATTGCGACTAATCAATTTTAGGGTATAAAAATACCGAATATAGTTGCGAGTTTTCAAATGAAACACATTTTCCTTCTTAAATACTTTTCTGAATTGAAAGTAATGTGTCAAAAGCATAGATAACGTTGCAGTAGAGTACTGAGTCAGCCGCTAACAATCAAAACCCTGATCAAATGCTTTCCAGCTATGAACATTTCGGCTTGTTCTATATCTTATCTGTTTTTGCTTTTTCTTTTCTTTTTTTTCTGTTTGATGACAATGCTTCAGTTTGAGGAAAATCTATTCGCTACATCTATCAGGTCATGCAACTATGTTGAGGCTATCTCTGTCTCACTCAGAATAGTATAGTCTGTTGAATAAGTCTGATATAAGAATTCATTTAAACATGTCTGTTTCATTTCTACTTCAGCCATGATAGTGTAGGAACATTTATTGATTTCCATTCAATAATTCCTTTGTTACAGCTTTATTTTATTACGTCATATTACACAATGAAATGAGTTTGTTAAATCTATGAGGTTATTATCTTCTTTCTATGATACAGAAGTTGTATTTTGGTACATCATATTAATAGAATTCTTACCGACGATTGACATTTTTCTCTTTTTCTTGTTTTGTCAACTAATCTTATTAATATTGAAATATCTGAAAATTAAATTTTACCTAAGTACTATTATTGATTTCCTGTCAGACTAAAATAAGAAGGGAGTTAGACAATAATTGAGAATGTAATGATGTAAAATGGTTATTTCCCATGTTTACTTGTGTCTGCGCTGTAAGGGCTTTGTCCAACGACATTCGTTTGAAGACATTTATTTTATCTTCTGTAAACACCTTCGCAAATAAGTATTTGCTCCTGCGTGTCTTTCTGACTGATGGTTCGACTAGGAAAATTCAAAGCCTGTCAGATGCGTATTTTAAAGAAATTGAGAATGCTTTGTCTGCTTATGATCAAGTTATGTGAATTAGCTGGTATATAGGACTCTCTATACATACATACATACATACATACATACATACATACATATAACTGGCCGTGGTAAACATCAGAGTGGGTAACAATGCACCTACACCATCTAAAGCCTGGCCCTGTGCCTTGTGTGCTGTGAATGCGCGAATACAAACGCACATACATACACAATTTCGCTCCTCCAAGGATACATATTATTTGCTTATTGATGGTGAGATGAAACTCAATAAGTATATGACAAAACAGATTAATCAATAGGGAATTGTTACATAATCCGTAAATTGATAGAGTGTAACTATATATAATTGACACAGTCAAGTAGAGAATTCTCTTTAAGTGTTAGAAAATTCTCATTAAATATCTTTTGGAATATCCACTTTTCTGCTGGTGACCATCTCATTTTAAATACGGCTTTCATAAATCATGAATTATAGTCGAAAAAGGGATGACGCGTTGGCAGAATTGTCCAAGTGATGAGCAAAAGGAATTGAGTTTTCATAGCTTATTCTGAGTTCAAATCTCACCGAGACATCGTCTTTCACTTTTCCAGGATTGTCATAATTAAGTTCGAAAGAAGTAAACAGGACAATTTAATCGACAATATCTTCGTCAAAATGTTGGTCCATGCGCGAATATTTGCAAACAATATTGCATTATCTAATGAACACAGACATATGAAATGAATACGTATCCATATTAATTTAAATACTTGTCTATTTAAACAAATTTAACTTTTTGCACAGTATGTAAAACTTTGCATGCCTCAATTCAATCGTCATTACTGTCTCCACAAAAGGTGTTGTACTGCGTTGTCCCGGGAGTAAGATAGAGGCATCTCATACGATATCCTTCTAAGATTTTAATAGTATTTAACAGGATATATATAAATAGTAACAGAAAAGGAGGATTTCGATTATCCCCACGTGGTGAGTTGTAATATATATAAGAAATTAAGAAAGAAAATGCACTCTCTTTACATAGTTTTAATATAATTTTAAATATATTTCATATGTGTTTGTCGACCAGTTTCGCTTTCGCTAATCTTAACATAAAAAATTATTTAAGTACGCATTTTGTGAGGAAAAATTGTTTTGTCCATGTTGTGTGTAGAGTTTATTCAATAAGTAGAAAAATTTAGGGGGAGGTAATTGTTTATCATTATTATTGTAGACAGGGGAGATATTTGTTCATCTTTCATGGGGGTAATATACATATATATATATATATATATATATATATATATATATATATATATATATATATATATATACACAAAAATTCAGAAACTAGAATAATGGAGAGAAAACTGGAAAATATGCTTAGAAAGAAGCTGTGTAGCATATGATTGCTGCATAGACCATAACAGAGAAAATTGAGCAGTAAAACCGGCTTCAAATTTTGCCCAAAACTTGGCGATACCTGCTAAGAGGCCTATGCAAAGTTTTCAAAAACTTTTCATCGCTGTCGATACAACCAACGAGATTTTGTGAAACTAAAATCCGAGTTTTATTTTGGTCAGCTGAAAGCAGTTTCCGCACAAACTTGGCAGACACACATCTCATACCAAATTCTTCACAGATAATGAACAGAACTGAGCTGTAACTAATCTGCAGATTCTCTGATAACTCACAGATAGTGATACGATCACTTCCCTTCACAGCTGCTCGCACGTCTACGATGTTTTTCTCAGTTCTATTGGATGCGGGTCTCCCAGAACATTCGTCACTATCAACATTTTTTCAACCCTCTTGGAAACATCTGAACCACTCGTAAATTTCTGTGCGGCTCATGCACTTCTGTCTATAGACGTTCTGCAACTTTGCGTAGGCCTCTGAGCATGTACCGCCATGATAAATGTCTCTGTCATGGTCAATGAAACTATCACAAGCAACACCTCTAACTTCCAAGCACTACTCTCAACAGTAGAAGCGAGTTAGAACGTTAACACTAGGTGCATATGCACAACAGTATTCAAAGTTAATCTTTGCCAAGCGGCATCAATCTGCATGGTTTAGATTCCTTATTACCGCAACAGTCCGGATATTTATTGATCAGAACTCGTGTGTGTATATATATATATATAAATATATATAAATATATATATATATATATATATATATATATATATATATATATATATATATATATATATATATATATATATATATATATATATATATATATATATATATATATATATATATATATATATACATATATATATATATATATATATATATATATATATAAGTAACATATGGCAATTATTCTGTAGCCATGATAAAACTCCGAGTTCCGGATGTCGAGGCGGGTGCCCACGCCGCCATCTCTTCAGTTATCTCACCATCGAAAAATACTATGAAAATGACCGTTAAACAATGGGAATTTCCCTTCGTTTAACGGTCATTTTCATAGCATTTTTCGATGGCCAGATAATTGAAGAGATGGCGGCGCGGATTTCCGCCCCGACATCCGAAACTCGGAGTTTTATCATGGCTACCGAATAATTGTCACATATTGCTTACAGATAAATTCCTCTATTTACATATTATCGCGGTCTCTTTCTTTCCTTTGTGCTCTTACCTTTTCTATGGTCAATGTCATATATAAAATATATATATATATATATATATATATATATATAGTTTTGGCCAAAATTGTGGAGTAACTATGAAAAAAATAGAGAATGTGATTAAAACTCATTTACTTAATAATTCAAGAGTATAATTAGTCTTGTAGAGTCTACCCCATCAATAAAAAATTTGATGAGTACTCCTTTTGCATTCATGCGGGTACTTTTTACATGCTTCAGTGCATGTATCTGTCTGTGATGTAAGACGTATGAGACATCGTGTAAAGTGAAGTGTGTTTTACTACATGTGTATTCCGAATGCCAATAAAGTGCTCTCAATCAAGTACTACGGGAAGTTGTTTATTTTAATTCAATATTGATTTTGAAGAATGGTACACAATACATACATGCTTAAATATATACACACACACATATAAATTTATATGTACTCAAATTTATATATATACATAAATAAGTATATATACATAAATTCATATATATATATATGCATAAATATATATACATACACATATATATATATATATATACACATATATGCATATAAATATATATATATATATATATACACAATTATATACATATATGTATATATATATATATATATACATATATATATATATATATATATATATATATATATATATATATATATATATACATACATATTTACATAAATATATATATATATATACATATATATGTATATACACTTATAAATATGCCTATATATATATACATGCGCTCATATGTGCACGAGTATATATATATATATATATATATATATATATATATATTCACACACACATGCACACAAACACACACCCTCAAAATTGAGATCTATTCAGCAAAGATTGTAAACAGGTAATATTGACTCGTATTAAACAAGGATATATTCCTGTATACTATATGAATACAGCTCTCGAACACTTAATTAATATAAAGAACCACCATCAGGATCAGTCTTTTGTTCTTTACACATTTACAGTGGATGCTACAGTCTGAATCATCAATTGGTGAGATAACATCTGAGCGTCTGTACGTCCGACGAGCAGGCACGATAGCGTCTGTATTTCTGAGACGGCGCGATAGCGTCTGTACGTCCGACGAGCCGACGTGATAGCAACATGCACGAGTCGCAACATTGAACTGGTGGAGGAAAAACAAAAACGCAGCTTCATATCAGGCCATCAATAAAGCATTATTTTAATTTCATATCAATAATTTTCCAGATCTCATATCTACTTGGAAAAAAAAGAAATGAATGGTTGTCTAATATAATTTCGATCTAATTGTGCCTATTATTATTATTTTATTGTTATCATTATTAATATTATTATTATTATTATTATCATTATTATTATTATTATTATTATTATTATTATTATTATTATTATTATTATTATTATTATTATTATTATTATTATTATTATTATTATTAAAGCAGCTAACTGATAGAATGATTAACGCGCAGGGAAAAATGCTCTTGTGGCAACATTTGAAACTATTATAATAACATCGACTACTGGGGTCAGTGAAATCGACTAGTCCCATTATTATTATTATTATTATTATTATTATTATTATTATTATTATTATTATTATTATTATTATTATTATTATCATTATTATTATCATTATTATTATTATTATTATTATTATTATTATTATTATTATTATTATTATTATTATTATTATTATTATTAAGGCCGCGAGCTGGCAGAATCGTTAGCGAGCCGGGCAAAATGCTTAGCAGTATTTCGTCCACTTTTACGTTCTGGGCTCAAATTCCACCGAGCTGGCCTTATGTCAAAATTTGAAATTATCAACATTATTATTATTGAGGCATTTTGTCCTTACGTTCAAGGTTCAAATTCCCCCGAAGTCGACTTAGTCTTTCATCCTCTCTGGGTGGATACAATCGGTACCAGTTGATTACTGGTGTCGATGTAATCGACCAAACACCTTCTACGAAATTGCTGGCCTTGTGCTAAAATTATTATTATTGTTTTTTTTTTTTAATGTAAATGTAACAAATTGTGAGTTTAAGGATTCGGGGATTGAAACAAAAGCTAATGGAAAGGCAACTGTTTGTTTGTAAATGTTACGTATGTAATTATATGGATGTGCATGTGCTTATATTTAGGTATATACACATGCACGCGCTCACGCATATACACACTTATACCTCTTATGCACAAACTCTTAAGCGCACGCGCAAACACACGTGTTCGACAATAAATTTACAAGGAGGCATTTCAACTCGTTATAATGCAATACAGAAAATATTTTATACAAAAACACAGCTCTTCTTCAGAATTTTATATAGAATTCCACATGAAATGAGAATAACTTTCGAAGCTTTACTAATAGTTGAAAAAAATTAATTATAAAATCACAGGTACAGAAAATATAAACATACGTCACATATCATATAACGAATATTACGATGATTTAACGTTATATTATTTCAAAATTATCGTTCAGAAATTTTTATCTCTTGTAAACTTTTCCCCACAGAACACTGGGGAGATATCTCCAAAACGTACAGACTGCAATCCATTGTAAAATTTTAATCTGAAAATGAGATTCTGAAGGTCTCAAAATGTCGAACTAATGGATTCAGAAATCTAATGTTATCTTTCCAAAAATAAAGAATTAAATAGAAAATACAAGACAGTTAAATGAATCAAGAATGAATGTAGCCGTATATTAAATGCGCGCGCACACAAATAATATATTCATTACATAGAACATACAAAAGTGTATATATATATATATATATATATATATATATATATATATATGTTTGTGTGTGTGTGTGTGTGTTCGTGTGTATGTGTGTGTACGTACGTATGTATGTATATATATATATATATATATATATATATATATATATATATATATATATATATATATATATATATATCCCTGTGAAAGGTTGTATATATATATATATATATATATATATATATATATATACGATCCTTCACATATATGTATATGTATATATAAATATATATGTATGTGTATATATATGTTTATATATATATATATATATTTATATATATGTATGCATATATCCATGTATGCATATATCTATGTATGCATATATATATATATGTATATATGTGTGTGCATGTATAATTATAACATAAATGACGTTTGTATATGTGTATGAGTGTGTGTATGTATGTGTGGTACGTATGCAGTTCTACAATTTGCAACCGATTTTCACCAAACTTTATACACACATTATTCCTGTGCAAAGAATGGTAATTCACTACAATATTTTGCCTAGAGCTCGCGCGTAAACTGAGAAACGTGAAACAAAGTTGTTTTATACGTGTTTTTCTCTTAAAAACTGCATTTGTCAACCGATTATCTTCCTTTAACTTTTCCAGTTTTCAACCGATTCTCTCCTTTTCTTTATCTGTTTTATTTTTTGTCTTTTTTCTCATTGTCTGTTTCTCTTACTTACATATATTCTCTCGCACGCCCTATTATAGTTCCTCTCTTTAATTCTGTCTGTTTCTTTCACTCACTCTCTCGCCCCCTCCCCCTCCCTCTCTCATATATATATATATATACATATATATATCAATAATAATATCAAAAATAGTAATAATTAAACAATGATAATAACAACAACAACAACAACAATAATAATAATAATGATAATAATATTTTGACAACAAAAATGAATGAGACCTTGATATTATGTAAATACAGGAATGTATTTAGAAATATATAAAATAGGACAATCAGTTATTTTTCATAATAATACTCAGAGTTAAAGATGCTGGGGCTAAAAGGCATGCTCATAAGTTATTACCACAAAAATGCTATAAAAAACCTGTTGAATAAAGGGAAGATACCCTAATAGGCCTGGGTAAAGTGAATAAAAGTAAAAGATATAAAAATACAAACACGTAAATATAGAAACCTTTGTTCATAAAATCTACATACGTACAAATGTATATATACATACATATACATACGCATATACACACATGTGTATATATTTCTGTACTTACATGCACATACATATATACATATATATTTATATACGTGCACACACATACACGTGCATACACTCATACACGCACATAAACACGTATATGTGCTTACGCATGTATTATTATGCTCATATACACATCTCTACACTCACACACATACGCATATGCACATACATGCATATGCATATACGAACATAAAAATATAAATATGAAAACACAGACACATACGTATATAGATATATATAACTCCATCTTAACATAGAAAAAAGTTTACATTTGTCTTAGAACTTATATAAATACTTTTTAAAACCGTAAATAATATACATGTATTAATGTTCGTATCAGGCATATATTCACACACGCCGCATGTATGAATATACCTATCTCCATACACATAGACACGCGGATAGACAAAACCACGCATATGCATATAGATGTACAAATATACACACACACATACGTATAAGTACATAGACAACATCATCCTCGCGTAGATATATGGACATTTATACAAATGAAAACATGCGCAAAACATAAAACGTATATATATTCACATTCGCCGCAACACTGGGATAAAAGAAAAACGATCAAATTATCCAGTTATATATGGACCTTAAAAGAACAAGGTGTCAGCCATAAGATTCACTGGAAGATCTTAGCTAAGTGTAAACCGTATATCGACGGCAGTGGAAAGTGAGGTCTTTGCGATATGGAAAGATGGCTCGTCTGGAAAAGTTTTTTACACACCGCTACATGTCTAAATTCAAGACCTGATGTTTTTGTAGAGAGAGAGAGATGTGGATAGATAGATATATAGATATATATGTATATACATACGTAAGTATATATAAATCAATAGAAAATGTAGATACATATTTCTCAATTCAAAAATTAAAATTTATTTATATATTATATCATATTATATTCTTATAATGTATTATTCTATACATGTATATAATAAATATATGAGAAATATACCTAATGTATATGTCTAATTGCGTGTGCATATATTACAGTCGTATGATATTCAATTTCTTGTTATTGGTGACAATTGCAGGAAATATATTAATGATTGCATTCTCGATAGCCTCTCATTGCGCTCAGTGAAATTAGTTTGCATAAATGTAACGGGCGGAAGCAACATGCCTTCCTCTACAAAATGTCTTACATATTTAACAGATAATTCGTCATCAAATCAGCTTTACTTCTTTCACGCT
>NC_142931.1:68042591-68062591 GCF_046866305.1 Octopus bimaculoides | reverse complement strand
TCAGGAGAGCAGTGGTAATGTGGGTAAAAGGAGTTAAATGTCAAGAAAAACTGAAGAGAACGTCTGAAGGCAGAGTCAAGTATAACAAGACTGATAACCTATGGCAATTATTCCCAATTTATTCTGCAAAATGTCTCTGTAGTCACAAAATATGATAAATGAGATAGTCAGACACAGCTTAGCTTTTAGCTTTTTCTAATTTGAATGTAGTATATGGGAATAAGATTTTCTCTATAACCAAATTGTCATTTCAGGTATTTATTTGTGTTCAGTCTTCGAGTTATATCCAGTGTTATAAATGAAGAGTATTAACGTTGCGTTAATAAGAACTATATTATTTGGCAGTACCAATCAAACGTTTGACCAAATTTAAGTTCGAATAAGGAAATTAATTTACAGACATGACATTGATATTTTATGAAGTATAAAACCTTATCTGAAATGCAGTTCAGTTTCAGTAAAGCTATACTTGTAATACCAATGAAATCTGAGGTCAGTGTTTATAATTTTAAAACGATGTTCACTGTTCAAGTCTTTAAATATTCTTACTTGCCTATTGCGTTTCGTTTTAATTTATTTCAGATGCATTGCCGTCTAGTAATTGCTTCTTAAGTCGGTTGCATTTCAATACACTGTTATGTATGTAGTCCAGTGGTAAATATATGAAACTCAGTGTTACCATTAGATAAAGAGTCTTCAACCTTTAAATATAATGTTAAATTTTGAAAGCCTTGTCACACTATGTCACACTGAATATCCTCGAGAACTACGTTAAGGGTACATGTATCTGTGGAGTGCTCAGCTGCTTGCACGTTAATTTCACGAGTAGGCTGTTTCGTTGATCGGATCAACTGTAACCCTCGGCGTCGTAAGCGACGGAGTGCAAGCAACAAACAACAAATTTTGAAACTAAAAAGTTGGTTTGCCCGTTCTATTGAATAGTCTTCCGAACTGAATTTACTGGTTTTTCCTGTTAGAATTGTTGCCTCAACGACTTTCGGCATCAATTATTTGATGATTAGTCGCGTGCCATTGCAAAGGGTGGGTGGATTCAAGTTCTTCAACAGCATAAATGGAGCGCTTATCTTTAGGGTGCTAGAGTGTTCAATACTTCAACAGCATATTCCAGTAGCATCAGGCAGTGTTGATAAGTGTCAGTCGATGTGTAGGTGCACCGCTGTCCTGGAAGCAGCTCCAGGAGGATGTCGTTCAAAACATTCTGGAATTAAACTGAAACGTTTACCGTCTCCCCTTCCACAAAATGTACCTAAATCTCAAATTTCATTAAAATCGAATAGAAAATATATAAGTTACGGCCAAAAATAAAATCTTTATGTGCCACAGGAGCTGAGAAACTGGCATTATGATCCTTTGGTTTAAGAAGGACCTGTGGTCCTTTCTAGAGGTATTCAGCATCATAGTTGAGGGGTTGATATTTATACTTATCCCATATCAATTTTATTTTTCGAACAAAGTCGCGATGACATTTCTTGGTAGTTACTGATTACGTGTACTATGACCTCTACCGATAAGGAATATGGGCGACATTTGCGGTTGCATCTTCGAAATTTAAGGGTTCTACTGTTCACGATTGTACATTAGATATTTCGTAGCTATTACCTGTTTTGTTTTTATTGCAAAAATTGCTGCCTTCGAGATTTGACGTGACGTAAAATTTATGAGTGCAAGTGAGGTTGCATTTCATTTTGTTTTGTCATCCTCTTCAAGTCCAGGAGAATTGGACTCATGAATAACCTATTTGTGGCATTGGCATGCAGAATATTTTGTTCGAGATCGTTTTGGAGATGTGCTCGTCCTATATTTGGGTTCATATGGGAGATCAACAGAAACTGAGCTTCTATTGGGTAGCATTTACTTATATCTGTATGTGTACAAAAATATCCGTCGAGTTATGCTTACATCTGAAAGATGGGAATGTTCGATCAGTATTCCTTATGTTGATGTTTGTGTACGAAATGAATAACAGGCAAATTCTCTATATTTGGTCCAGGACAGTCTTATTCCAGATGGGGTTGTATATTGTTTTGCGACAACCTCGTGTCTCATAGGGATGTAGTACTTGATGACATCTTTGTATGTATGTATGTATGTATGTATGTATGTATGTATACATGTATGTATGTATGTATGTATGTATACATGTATGTATGTATGTATGTATGTGCGTGCGTACGTACGTATGTACTTACGTGCGTACGTACGTATGTACTTACGTGCGTATGTATTTTTATGTGCATACAGAGAATTTTTATGTTGTGATACGTTACAGTTTCATATCACTGATGCATTAACAGTTTGTAGACTGTGTATATACTTATTCATGTGTGTAACAAAGTGTATTACACACACACATAAACACACTGAAACAGTAATGCACACGCACTTGCGTGGGATGGACGTCTGTTTTACATGTGTTTCATTACATTATTCCAAATATTCTGTGAGGGTTTTCTGCTATTGATATTCAAATTTTGCAACATACTTTTATGAGAGAAACCTTAGAACAGCCATTGAGTTTATTGTATACGAACTTAGTTGCAGTCCTGCAGGGATCAGCGTTGTCTTTCATTTTCCCGGAAATAATAAAGTAAGCAGAAAGCTTGTAACAGACACAATTTTCCCAACTATACACCTCCGCCAAAACTAAAATGTGTTGCTTGTGTCAATACAGTAAATTATCTTTCGTTATCTTTGATCATTCAGAAATCAATAAAACTAGTAGCAGTAATATTCAATGAGAAATATCCTCCTTTCTGAATAAATGGACATGCACATAGTCGTAATGCTTGGAAGTGTGCAGTGCTATAAAGTTCATTTGATTTCCCTAGCAGCACTTCGAGCACTTTTATTCTACCGTTGCCTCAGCGCGTACACAAATGTGTGAAAAATATGGAGTAGATGTTAACTATCCGAAAGTTCATTGAATTGGTATCACGTGTTTCGATGAAAGGTTTAATCATCCACTGTACTAAACTAATCATCGTCCCTAACGATGAGATATAATTTATTTATAATACCCTAAATGCAATTCAGATAATATATTTTTGATATCATAATTCATTCTAAATTCTAATTATAAAGAATTCCCTGACAAAATGCATTCAATTTCAGTTGGAAAATATAGTTTTCCACTGCGTTTCAAGAACACTATCAGCTAAATATTGATTCAGATTTAATGTAAGTCACATACAAGTACATGATAATAATCTAAAGAGAACTAAAATTCGAAACGCGGTTGATCTTTAGGCTGATGACGAAGCAAGAAACAATTTCACCTACGCAAATAAATATAATATAGTAATATCGAAATTTAAAACTTTGTGACGTAAATTAACACAGTAGTACTCCTAGCATAATATGCAAAACATATGTCAAATGACAAACGGAGTTACTTAACTTAAGCTAGGCCAACGGGATGTTAATGATTATAGTTAATAAGGTAGCGAGCTGGCAAAATCGTTAACATGCTGAGTAAAATGCTTAGAAGAATGTCGTCCGTCTTTACGTTCGGAGTTCAAATTTCGCTGAAGTCTACTTTGCCTTTCGTCCTTTCGTAGTCAGCAAAATAAGTATCAGTCAAGCACTGGGGTCAATGCAATCGACTTGCCCATATCCCGAAATTACTGGCCTTGTGGCAAAATTTGAAACCAATGACTCGAATTAATGAGTTCCCTGGAAGCAACATTAATACATATTACAATGAATTGCTTTACACCGATTTTCTTTGGAAATGCTATCACCCTCGTTTAAATTCACCATTTACAAAGGTTCGTTATATACGTTTAATTCCTTTGCTGTATACTTATTCCGCTCAAACTAGAAATTTGTACATATTAGTCAAATTTTATATTATAATATATTTTACAGAGAATATGTATAATAAAACGTTTTTATGCGTAAAATAACATAATAAATGCATATATATGTACATGTATATGTGTGCGCGTATATGTGCATTTGTGTGTGTGTGTGTGTGTGTGTGTGTGTGTGTGTGTGTGTATGTGTGTGTGTGTGTTTGTAGTATTTGTGTTTACGCACGCGTGTGGGTGGATGTGCATTAGTGCAAGATTCATTTTAAAATCATCAATAACTCCACGTAAAATTAAATATCCAAATATCGAAATTAATATGGTGACTCGAATCGTCTGGATCTATTTAATAATTGCTTTAGAAAATATTACTTGAATATAATTTTCTTTGCACAAAATACAATGCTCCACTGAATCACCGAAATATTTTCTCTTTTGTTGCTTTGCTTCTTTTTTCTTCTATACGTATATTATCTCCTCACCACTGTGCTTCTCTCAGTTTGTATGCTACATTCTAATTGCTGCCGCTCCGTATTGTTCACCCCACCTCTCGCTGTCTCAGTCTTCTTGTTGTTTCTTTCTTAGCTTTACTCTATTCACATACGTTTTTAGATCACTTTTCCTGAGTCTATCAGCTTACAACAGTTAGCTGCAAGCTGTTTGTCGGGTTTCCTGCTCGTAGGAATGATTCCAATAAATCTAGTATCTAACACATAATCACATATAGTTCAATATCAGTGTTAACAGAAAGAAAACAAAAGTTAAAATTGGCAATAGTAAATAGTAATGAAAATTTATCAACATTTAGATTCTGATTCCAACTAATGTAAAAAAACAGAACAGTTACTTTACATGTATTGTATTTAGAATTATTCATGTGTACTAAACAGTTTCAACTATTTCGTAAGTGCAGTTATTTCTAAACTGTTATTGACTCAACAATTATTCAATCTCAATCTCTAAACCATATGCCTTCACTCAAATATATAAACAATTGTTTATCTTCACTACTTTTTCTCTCATACTTTTAATTTCCTCTTTCTTCCAAACAGGAATTGTAATTATGTTTCTTGTCTCAAAATTCTTCATTGTTAATTCCTTGGTGTTCGAAAATATAACTTTGCGCCTGCAGCCTGGAATCTCGATATTTTAAAGAGTTTATTTAGAAGTCTACACTGTTTTGAGAATGTATATATGTTGCTTGTACAATCAGTTTTTAACTCATATGTCTACGAAATATAAAATGATAGTAACAGGAAAAGAACGTGATAAAAATAGCTGAATTATGCACGTATGTACGCATGTGTGTGTGTGTGCGCGCGTGTGTGAGGTATAAATACAAAGAAAACGAAAAAGTGACAGCGCAGCATGGAGAAACTTTTACAAATAGGGTTTTAGCTTAAGGCTTTAATGGGAAGAAAAAGTGTCTTAACTTTTCTGACATTATGCTTTTATCAGAAGAAAAAGAGAAACATAAGTGTGAGAAAGAGAAATAGTCAGGGATAAATAATAAAAAAACAGCTGAGAATGTTATATGAAGGAGAATTAAGAACAGGAGAAAGGCCGAGAAATGGTGTATATTTGTATCTACAAAGGGCATAAGAGATGTGTTTTACATGTCCATGTGTAGAAGTGTATAACTATGGAAGTATAGTGAGAGTTTAATGTTTTTGTTTTATTGTTTCTAATAAGTTCTCTAATAACTTTACCAGAAATGTTTTAGTTAAAAGCAAAAATCGCAAATATCAAGTCCTTCGTTTGTTGAACCCAACATTATAAGATGGAAGTACTTTTACTCATCGGAAAATTATATATTTGCAAAAACATTTCTAAATAAACTAAAATAAGAAATAATGATTAAGTAACAGGAAATTTCTATTTCTTACAATGATCACATTAGTAAAAATAATTACTTTCAGTTTCAACAAGTAGTTCCAATAAAATTTGGCAACATAAAACTATCAACTCTTATTATTCACTGTAGAAAGACGGAAATTTTGTTATTTTTACTTCTATTCCTTCATCGCCCTCGCTCTAACTCACTATATATGCCTCCCCCTTCTCTCTCTCTCTCTCTCTCTCTCTCTCTCTCTCTCTCTCTCTCTTTCTCTCTCTCTCTCTTTCGATATATATACTAGGTATACTGAAAAGTTTCTTGTTTCAAGGATATCGCAAAAAGCCTGGCTGGAGTCCCAACATTCCAAGTTCTTTGACAGGGATTAGGTAAACAGAAGGACAGCTGCAAAAAGTGTGTGAATCTGAGAGAGGAATATGCTGAATAAAATAATAATGAACTGATCCTCTTCTATTTTCATTTACCGACAGCCAGAAACTTTTAACTCCTCCTCGTATGTGTATATATATATATATATATACGTATATATATATATATATATATATATATATATATATATATATATATATATATATATATATATATATATATATATATATATATATATATATATATATATGCATGCGAATTTCAATAAAAACTACACCAGTTATATTTTATTTAAAGTAAAATTATGATTTTCAAGTGATAAATCTCTCAAATACTTAATTTGTAGTAGTTTTATATTATATTGTTAAAGATTTATGTTAATGTTACATGAGGACTTCATACTGCAAGATGTGCTTATTTCGTCTGTAATGCATTTGCCATTGATCGAACAATCCGATTTGATCATAGTGTGAAGGTTATATCTTTCGCTATATATTTAGTTTCTTTCAGCTTTACTAAGTTGATAAACGGAGTCAAGTAGAAATAAGACGCCTGCCAACTTGGCGTGATATTCACTTACTTTTATTGGCAAATAAATAGTCGCAAATATAATAACGTTTGCGATGTGCCAAGAAATATTTCCTTCAACAGCTAGGTTATTTACAATGACGCGTAGAATCATATCCATAATCCCTAGGCTCCTTATATTTATAAGGTCCCTGAATTCAGAAAGGATTACGTTGAAAACAAAACCACACATATGCTGATTCAACAACAGCATTTTTATTTAGGAAAATATTATTTTTACAATTACGTATTTGTGTGCAACTCAATAATTATTGATTACCGTACATCAATAATATTGATAGTCTACTTTGGATCAAAATTTAGCTTTATTAATAAAAAATAATAAAACAGATTTAACTACTATAAACAGAGTTGTATTTTCATAAATAATAAAAATATTTAGTTTTACAAATGCTTAAGTAATCAGACCATCGAAGTAGATTTATTAGTTCTTTTAAACTATGATGAGATAAATATTTGATCGTGTCTGATAGTGTGAGAGCTGATGTAAATTATATTATATTTTGTTAACAATTCATTCAAAATATAAGTTATAGTAGGTAAATTAGTGGTCAAATTATTAAAAGAATGTTCATATGTAATGCGACGCCGTAAATCTAAAGAGAATCATGTGTTCTGTATCTTACATATACATATTACCTAATTCCCAGGCAATCTTGCATGAGCACCTCTATGATCAAATCTGTCCCAGTCACATCTAGTCCGATATTCTTTAGGGCATTGCATATCTTGTCATACTATATCATTCGCGTCTTTTTTCCGTATCAGTACGTTTTATGTACTTCAAGATTTGTTTGTTATTTCTTGCTGGCTGAACGAATAAGAAGAGGTTTCTTAGTTGAATCGTCATGTAAATTACTTCAATATTACTTCAACATCGGCAATCCTTCTGGTTATACTAATAATATATTTGTGTTGCTATTGTATTTATAGGGAGATAATTTGTGCCTTTTCAGACAATTTCGCTGGTGTAAGATATAAAATATCAACGTGAAATCGAAATCTAGTGGCATTGACATCTTAATGATGTCGCCTGCAGTTGTAATTACGCCAATAGATGAAGTGGCTGAATGGCTTCAACTCGAATTGTATTTGAAACTGCTGGGAATTACTTCACCATCCGGATTATATCTGGGACTACTTTGGCGGAAAAATTAGTTTTCAATTTGGAATCTGTCACTGCATTGAAAACACTTGTAAACACTACTCCGCTGCATGCTTTGACATCACGTGTATAATATTTTAATCGTGTAATATGTCAACAAACTGAGATCGTAATACAGTTACAGTATCAAGCTGAACGTTACCTTTCTCAATCCTGTCAGTAATCTTTTTGTGAAAGTTATGCACACAAATTGTAATCAGATTTTCTATTTTCTTATAAATCTCTTACGTCACTATGAAGTTTTATAAGTAGAATGCTTCACCACATAGTTATTCTAGTTTTGATCATAATGCGAGGAAAATTGAAGACGTATCAACCTCGAGTCCACCACAACACTGGAATAAATTTAATAAATATGTGGCCTTGGTTGAAGAAACAGATCAAAGAAGAGAATGGTTGAACGAGTAGTATACTTCGCCACATTTGTTTACGTCACTATGTATTCTGAATTTATATTTCACTAGCATTGCTTTTACATTTCACCAGTCTGGATTTGGTAAATAATAACCATTTTGTACTTTGCTAATTCCATTGACTACAACACGTCTACTACAAAATTGCCATTTAATGTCAATTTAACTAGCCATAATTAGATGCAACCCTTCAAACGAAATGATAATATTCTCAGTCTGACTGAAAAAAAAAAAGATATTTGCCTTTGCATATTGATAAGTTCTAACTAGTATTTTCATCTGAACATAAAAGAATTACCAGGATAATTCATTAAAGAGTTATTTGCTTAACACACATGCAGTGGAGTTCGAATTCTTTCATCGTTTCATGTTTAATGCACTTTCATGAAACTCAAAACGTACCTAAGTATTTTTAGTCGGCTAGGATTGTTTATTATTTAGATAGTTTAGTTTTTTTCGCACTGAAATTATCCAGCGTCAATTATTTATGTTTTTTAAGTGCGAATATGTAAAATGTTTGTTAAATCATGACGGCAAAGTTTCAACTGTTTTGACGTTCAAATTTATTCAGTATTGTTTATTTAAAATTTATTCTTTTTAATGTTTTATATTTATCCGGCAATATATCAATATAAATTCGTACAATTTCTTGAGACTTGTTACTAAAGTTAACACATCCATAGCAGACTTGTTCCTTTTATTTCTAAAGAAATAATGAACCCAGTGAAGAATCTCCTGATATAAAGTTTCCTGATATGCTGGAAATAACAATCTCCCTAATCTCATTTACCATCTTAAAAAACTCAAAGATGCTTCAAGTCAATCTAAAAACACAAATTTTAAATAAAGACAGGCTGGCTGGTCACAGCTGAGAAGCAACGACTTTTATCATAAATCGGCTCCATCGAAACTGACCTCGGAATAAACAACAGCAACTAAAGTATCATGCAGATGATTAATGTAACAAACTATGTTAAATGACAATTTGATAATGAAAATGACATTAAACTTGGCTAACAAAATACAACATTAAAGGTGGCTTCTATAATATTAAAGTTGGTATCGATTGAATTGAGCTAGATACAGGAATGGAACAATTTTTATAGAAAAACCGAAAGTGGACACCGACGATATGACATTTAAACTAAATAACATTTGAAATCAATAATCGATTGTAAATGAAATCTACATCATTTTATACGAATTTCTTATGAAGAGAGTTAGTATAATAGAAGCCATTTTCGTCATTGCATTGAATTCGCATGATCACATGTCAACTATACGATTGTTTTGCCACAAGTACATAAGGAAGGAAGGCGGTAATTTTTTTATTAATGCCAATACACTATTTTGCAAACTGTGTTAATGTTTTAAGAGTAAGATTGCTTATCAGGACTACTAAAATTTGCTAAATGTTTTAGATAAATGTAAAGCAGTAAGTGTTTAGAAGAGCACAGTTAAAATCGTAAACAACAGTGCTTTATTGTTACTATATAAACCATGGCACAACAGGAAGTTGGAATTAGTTTTCGCTGATCACAGAAATATTAAGAGAACCGCCAGGTAGAATTATTAAATGAATCAAAACTTTACCAATTCTCCAAATAAACTTCGAAAATCATTTTGGCTGATATATGAATACGAAAGAGGGTATCAGTATGTGAAATAACCTATGTACATTTAAGTGCTAAATAACCACGTTCGTTGAAAAGAGATATATAGTTCGACCTTACGCAATGGGTAATTAGAAAAGTATTGTAACTAATAGTAACAACAATCAGGTACATTCTTATATCGTGATATTCTTAAGAGCATGAATCACGAACAAAACATGTTTAAACACATTCATAAAAACTAATCGAAACAAATTTCCCATTTTGGTTTTCTAAATATACCTGCACACTCATTATAATATATATTACAACTACATATGTGGTTATACATACATACACGCCATTTTATACTCGTACTAAGTATATTCACGAATCACTAGAAGTGTCTTAAGTCATACGTTATGTGTATATGTTGGCGATATACACATAATCAGACTTACATCGTACCAGATACATGTACATACACCTATACGCATATAACACATCTATATAAATGCCTACACATACATATGTACGTGTGTGTGTATATATATATATTTATACACATATATATGCATATATACATACATACCCATATATATATATACGTATATATGTATACATATATATACATATATATACTTATATATACACATATATATATACATATTTATACATATATATATATATACATACATATATATACATATATACATATATATTACATATACATATATACGCACATATATATTGCATATACATATATATACATATATACATATATATACATAAATATAATGTACCCATATATATAAATATATATATATACATATTTATATACATGCACACACACCACACACACCACACACACACACCCACACACACACACACACACACACACACACACACACACACACAGGTATATGTATAGTCTGCATATGTGTTACAAAATAAGAAATTAATTATAATGAAAGTAATTATTTCAAAAGCACGAATTATAATCTTTCCGTCCAGTAAGTACGGAGCCATTTAATCAACGTCTTATGTTAAAAGAAATAATCATATATACCGGCGTTATGAACATTTGCCTCAATACCGTAAATTCTAACGTGTAAATCGTTTTCACATACTCGGTTAATTGATAAATATGATTTCCTTCCTTATACTTCAATCTATCAGTGCTCTTTCTCCCATTTTCAGTTAACTTTCTATCAAAATGAAAAACATAGCAAATTAATCGACATCAAAAGTCGTAAAGCGTTTGATGAAACTACCATAACGAACATCTACAAATAGTCTGATAAATCGGCATATCTCACCGGTGTCAACACAGGGATCAATATAAGGAGATTATTATAAAGTTCGTGTAGCGTCATTTAACCACCTAACCTAAAATGACATACTTACGCTGTAATAGTTCTATAATAACTAGCGATTATATTGCATATTATACTAGCTGATAAAACATCAATCACATGTGAAATATATTCGAGTTCGATCTTACTATATAGTTTCAATTTGAAGTTACATCCGGTGACAATATATCAGAATATGATTGATAGAAGAAAAGTAATGAGAACAATAACTCCTTGCGTGTAAACAGGTGAGTTAATGTAGCTGGACAAACATATTCTTTTTGCAAACCGAAAAATACCTTCAATTAATTTATCAATTTTATATTATGAACAAAGCAAATTTTGAACTTGAACACTTCTAACCGTAATGCACACTACCTGTGCAAATAGAAAAGATACCGGTTAAAATTTGTGAAAGATTGTTGGTGTAGGTTACAGTACAGTGTATAATGAGAGTCTATTTAGCTCTCCGTCATTGAATATCAATGGAACAAGTCGTTACGGAGAAAAAGGTCATTTACATTTATGTGAATAATATAGTAGAGGATACTTTTGAAATGGTCACTCACAATGTTGACCCTATGACATGAATAATAAATTTCCAGCTTATTATATTCTACCTTTATGTTCTTTGTCCTCTAGTAATATTTTGTCTTTGTTCTCTGGGTATCAGCCACTTTTCACTTGGTCGATATCGATAAATATGACATTAGCGAAGAAGGTAGTTTCTTATTTCTATGCATATTAAAATAGCAACCACATACACACACTCATACATACATATATATACGCGCACGCACCCAGACACACATGAACGCACGCACATAAATGCACATACAATTACATATATACTGTCGTAAAACTTCAAAAGTGTCGAGATGGGTCAAAGAAAACACAGTGGTATTCATTCTGACAGGTTTCATTTCCAATTACGTGCTAATGTGTCAGACAAATTTTTGCGATCACTGACCTATTGCTGTAGATAGTAGGACAATTATTGGGTCATTCCATAAGTAATGCTTTTTATACTTCTTTTATTTTTCAAAATTAAGATAAAAAAGTTCTTTTTAAATTTAAAATGCACTCTCCTTCCCTTCATTTTCTACAATACTCTTCCATCTGTCTGGTACAATTGCAAGGCCCCTCTTCCAAAGTTCTCTTGTCCGTGACGAAAAATACTCCTCCAGTACTGTTCTGACCACATCTACAGAATTCATATTTTTTCTATCCAAATGATTTTGAAAACTGCGGAATTAATGAAAATCAGATGAGGCAATATCCGGCGAATATGGTGGGTGGTGCATCGTTGCACATTCAAACTGCTCCATTCTTTGGAATGTCATCCTCGCTGAATGTAACCGAGCATTATCCTAATGGAAGAACAACTGTCGCCTTAAAACCAAAGATGGCTATATTCTTTTAGCGCAGGTGTTGATGAATGCTTGAATGACCAAATCCTAACTTCTCTGCTACTTCCTCAACAGTTACAATGAGATCTTGTTCCACCAGGGTTTGCAGGATGTCCCCGGAATTTCTGGAACTACCGTTGACATTGGCTTAGGCTTATTGTCTGATCTCCATATACTGCATTAATATTTCTCGCACTTTCCGTTGCATTGTTGTGTTTATTGAACTCATGAAGAAAAATATGCCGAATATTCTCCTTTGTCATTTCCATTATGCTCTTTGTCATTTCCATAAAATCGAACTGCACTCTTCAAAACTTGCACTAAGAATAGGACAAGGTAAAATTACTACCTGTTTTTATAGCAAGTTGATGCAGGTAGTTTATCCCGCCCACCTCCCACTTTTAGTTCATGCAATTGAAAAAAAACCCCATTATTTATGGGATGACAATACACACGCACACACACATACACACACACACACACATATATATATATATATATATATATATATATATGTGTGTGTGTGTGTGTGTGTGTGTGTGTGTGTGTGTGTGTGTGTATACATATACATAATTCCTATATATATACATACACATATATATATCTATATATTTATATGTTTGCATATATATATATATATATATATATATATATATATATATATATATATATATATATATATATATATATATATATATATGATCTTACTGTTTTCGGTTAATATACTACAGCCATGCTGTGGCACCGCCATAACTATTGTTTGACGAATCAATGATCCCAGTATTTTGTTGAATCTGATCCTTCTGTCGGTAACCCTTAGCGAATAGCTAATTTATGGGACATAAACACACCAAGACCGGTTATGAAGGTAGAAATGAATGTTACATGAGTTATAAAATGAACGGAATATATTCATAATACGTTATTGTGTATACCAAAATATGCGTCACCTTGCGCTTTTATAAGGTGGGGAAAAACATGCACAAAGACACACACGCATCCATACTCTCACACACACACGCACACTCATATATACACGCACTCCCCCCCCCCACACGACGTTCTTCGGTCAGTTGCTATTTACCAAATCCAGTCGCAGTTCTTTAGTCGACCCGAGACTAATAGTAGTCACTTACCCAAGGTGTTACACAGTGGGACGACTGATCCACATGTCATATACATATATATGTATGTGTCTGTGTGCGTGTGTGTGTGTAAGTGTGGGTGGGTATGCGTGTGTGTGTGTGATATAGGTAAATAGATAGATAGGGGGGGAGAGAGAGAGAGAGAGAGAGAGTGATATATATATATATATATATATATATATATATATATATACATATATATATATATATATATATATATATATATATATATATATATATATATACATATATATATATATATATATATATATATATATATATATATATATATATATATATATACATATATATATATATATATATATATATATATATATATATATATATATATATATATAGAGAGAGAGAGAGAGAGAGAGGAGAGAGAGAGAGAGTGAGAGAGAGAGAGAGAGAGAGAGAGAGAGAGAGAGAGAGAGAATACAAAAAGGAGACACGTTTTCACAGACGTGTGATTAGCCGCACACGTGAGCAGAAATAGGAAAATAGCTTTGATGTTTCAGATATTAGAAGCCTTCCTGACAAAAGAGAAAGAAAAGAGAATGGCGGGAAGCAAGGAAGAGATAGAAAGAAAGTCAGAAAAATCGTTAGGGGTCCGAGTGGTAGTGGGTGTTTTATGCATATACAAGACGATATGTGTGTAAGAAGCATGGGAGGCGTTGTGTGGCGTAGGTTCTTAGCTGCGTTGATATATAAACTGCATGTAATAAGTGTACATATATATTCTTTCTCTTTTATTCTTGTTTCAGTCATTTGCGGCTACTCTAGAGCACCACATTTAGTCAAACAAATCGACTCCAGGACTTATTCTTCGTAAGCCACGCACTTATTCTATCGGATTCTTTTTTGCCGTACCGCTAATGTGCGGATGCGTAAACACACTAACATTAGCTGTCAAGTGATGGTTGAGGGACAAATACAGACACAAATAACAAGTATATATATACATATATATATATATATATATATATATATATATATATATATATATATATATATATATATATATATACGACGGGCTTCTTTCAGTTTCCGTCTACCAAATCTACTCACAAGGCTTTGGTCGACCGAGGCTATAGTAGTAGACACTTGCACAATTTCCCAGGCAGTGGGACTGAACCCGGAAACATGTGGTTAGGAAACAAGCTTCTTACCACACAGCCAATCCTAATCAATAATTAACACAAGTACGCATATATGCGCGTGAATATATTAGTGTATATGGTTACAGATAAAGTCTCCATACCCACATTCGACCACTGTCCGAAAATACAGCAAATCTGGACTCATTGGAGAATATGACAGGGTTTCAAAATACTAGTAGCGTCTCCACCATCTCACTGACCAAAACGTTTGTCTGCATGATGTAGGTTGGTCGAAGAAGTGACTTTCATCTTGCTGCTCTGCCACCGTAACCAAGCTTGAGGAGATACCTGATAGCTGTTCTGGGACTAACATCAATTTGGTCAGCTATGTCAGAGGCCTTGCAACGAGGATTATCCTCCACACTTCTCTTAACACAGAGAAGGGTCATGTCAGAAATCCCTGGTTAATCTGGCGATGTGATGAATTGCACAGTCTCTCTGGTGAATTGCACAGTCACTCTATTAACTGTAGAAAACGGGATCCCAAGGTTTTCTGCGATTTTACGCTATGTCCACCTCCATAATGACCTACAATACGGCCTCTTTGCAATTCAGACAGTTCCAAGACTTCTTTTGTACGTGACATGCCTAAACAATCACATATACAACCTGGAATATAAAAATGTGAATTAAAAATATAAGACCTTTACAAGTTAGAATAAATATAAAACGATGTCATATGGCTTGTCTATTTACTTCCGTCATGTCTGTATATATATAAGGATCCAGCTTGAGTACTTCAATACATATTAAGGGTATAAATCACAAAAAAAAATTATTATTGGACGTACAGAAGGCATGTTCCTGTCATATTGCTTGATGAATATTCCGTAGAAACTGATGTTCATCCAGACCGGTGCAATAAAATATCAGAAAACTTAATATGTTCATGTACGAAGTAGACAAGATTATTTTAATGTTATATGCAAGAGATAAACCAACGGAAGTCTTTATGAAATATTAGAATTTTCTCGTCAGGGCAGACATATTTATTCCATGTTATAAATCTAACGTGATAATATTATCAGTTTCCTCTTTGCATTTGCATTCTTAATAACTTTACCCGGTCACGAAATTAACAGAACTATATGACAGCTTTATTTCGTCAATAAGTTGCTTGATCAACAACCGAAATTAGTCACTGACAGATGATTTCGAATGTTAATGCATGCAAAACGCCACGGGCGTTTATAAGAAATAGTATGAATTAGAATTTTTAATCAGTTAATATAGTAATTTCAATATTTTAGCAGTGTATTCAGTGTTCAGAATTTATCCTGATTTATGGGAATAATATTTATTAGTCTTTAATTTAGCGATGGAAATATTGCGTTGGTTTAAACAAAATTACTATTATAGTTTATGAGAAAACACTAAAGCCTTGCATTTGTTTATATAATGTTTTAGAGACGTATTATTACCTCTAATCGTTCGCTTTTCATTGGATTCTCTGTTTATGGTTTTGATCAAAACTAATAAATTTTAAACTTGTAAAGATAGTCATCGTTGCTTGGATACCCAATATATAGAAACAGGTCTTGAAAAGCTAAGACCTACAACGACTTCAAATGAGGTCAATGCAATAATAGTATCGTCGAGGGAACAAACTTTACCAAAATTAGAGTCATCCAAAAAGTTCCGTGCGGTCCATCAACAAAACTGTTAAGGTTTCTTTTATGCTTTAGTCAATGGGTGATGGTATTGTCAGCTATTATAAGGCCTTCGAGACCAGTGAAAGGGAGGGAGAAAGGAAACCTGATCTGAGTGCTTCCGAAAAGATTAGACTCGGTTAAAGAAAGTCTAAAGAACAGGTGCAGACGTTAAGCGAGATAGTCAATTGATTTAATCCTTATATAAGCTGTGTTTTAACTGGGAACACGTGCATTTCATTTTAGGAGCTATACTGTTTCACGTTTGGAATATCAAAACTCCTTGTCTGAAGAATATTGTCTACAAGTGGTAGTTCCTATTGCAGCTCGCCATTTACATGTACTCGAAATCTTTGTCACCTAAAGAATATACAATGTTTTCAAGCAGATGTAGACTCTAGTGTAGGGTGTTCAATACAGTATTATTTCCCATCACGCCGTCTGAGTGATTATACGAACATTTTTGAAGACTGAACGGTGGTGCTAATAGCAGAGAGGATGAGGAACTGACTCAGAAAATTATATCAAAGTGGCTCCCCAACTTACATGTAGAATGCGATACTGTACCCCTTTCGAAACTGTCAATCCACTCCGCAACATTTTCCAAGAAGTCTCTATTAAGGTACACTTTCGGGTATGTTATGCAGCCTCATCTTGAAACTGTCTTCAGATCTTATAATGAGGCTAGACTATGAACGTCTTGAACTGAAACACCCAAAGTTAACATTTGATGTAAATTTATCCATCGACTGTTACACCATAGTAGTAAATTTCTGCTGTAGGCATTTTTGACGCGAAATTCTAAGCATGCACCAGTACAAATTTTCCCATTCTTCAAACAGACTGGCAAATATATAACACTGCAGTTCAGAATACTCAACGATCTCATATCTAGTTTCCTCACAGAGTAACTCTTTGATATATTTGACTAAGTAACAGGCTTCAAACCTCGATGTGCTCTTTGAAGATGCAAAGACGAAGAAAGGAATCGCCGAATCTTTGTCGATGACAAATTTTTGTTGTATTGTGAGATGAATGTTGCATCTCCAGCAACCTGTATGCGCTTGTGAAAAAAGTACTCACCTTAATCAGTGTAAATTTCTGAAGGAAAAGACCATACAAACAATACGATTAAGCATAACAATACGATTAAGCATCAGACCATAACAATACGATTAAGCATCAGGCCATAACAATACGATTAAGCATCAGAGTTGTCACTAAAGAGGTGTGTTTTCCATTTCTACTTGAACTTATTTCAATCATTTTTATTTTCTACCTCACTGACTGTGTTCTTGGTTTATAAAAATATGTATTAATTCATTTAAACCACGTATACTTAATTCATAAATTTATACATGTCGCTTAGTTCGTTGAATCATTTCTGAAATGATATTTATGTTTGGTACCATGCCATCTCTTTCCTAGTAGACCTATGACAAAATGCATTCCAGCCATGAAAATCGCGCCTTATTTCTCAGATATATACTTCCAATTTTTCGAACGGCAGAGAGCGCGGAAAACCAATTTGTTAATATTTCTAGTGGCCGAGCAGCGACCTCTGTTCCGTTCTTGGGTTGACTATGAAAATTTTAAATTGTATGTGAAAATTGGTTCTTCCTTATTAATGTAAATGATGTCCTTCCTAAATTTTATATGGATTTCGATAGTCATGAAAATGTCTTACGTCATTGTTTTCTACGTTATAAAGCTACGCTCTGAACCCGTTTTCCTAGGCATTTGACCAGACCGGCCTTTAAATCAAAATTGGAGCACAGTTTTGTAATATTTTATTCATTAAGCTTTTTTTCATCGGGCAAACAAAGAAGCATTTCGCCAAGCACCCTATTATAAACAGTCTTGCTGACTTCAACGGTCATTAATGGTAATACACCAAGAAAATGGAACGAAACATCTATTTTAAATTCATTCTAAATCGCAAAACTATTTTGTTTTGAACCGAGATAGTGCTTGAAGTTTCATAATGTTCAAAAATTATTCAAATACACAATATACAGTTCACGGTGTTTTAATGAAACGATGTTACTATTTAAATAAAAAAAACAACTTTTAAATGTTTTAAATAATTTAAACTATATAACGGAAAGAACACAGAATTACTACAATCGACTCGTATAGCTTGTGCTTTATGAAATGACCTTGTATGACATTTAAATATTGCTATCGTGACTTTTGACGGCATTTCTAATTATCTTAATTACTTTTAATTTAATTTTAAATGTTAGTCATTGATATATAACTATTGCTAATACGAAAGGAGATACAATTAAGAGATATATGGAGACAAACGAACGTGCTTCGATAACCATAGGATCATGATCACATATACGGAGTAACCTTTAAAATTTAGGATTTTACACTACTATTATCCCGGTACCCCACTGGGAATTTTTGAATTTGTTTATACTTGGATCATCTCTTACAAAGCAGATCGATGATAGAAGTTGTTCCAGTAATGATAACTCCAGCTAACGTTTTTAAAATATATTTATGTGTATTATTGAATGTGACCGTTAAGGGAATTTAGCTGATATTTCTAAAGGTCGAACGACTACGTACAGCCTCCGTCGTCTTTAACTTGCTACCTTCAGTAATTGAGGAGATATGTTGAGTCTAAAGAAGTTAAAGTAGAGATTACTAGGCAGCTGAATCTTGTTTACGTTAAACAATAACTATGCAATTCAAGTGAAATGTTTTTATTTTGTAAGAATACGAAGTCGTTCATTTCAATTTGGAGTGTAATTTCTGTTCATATGATTTTACATTGGATCAGACATGATAACCCATCATTTTAAATATTTCAATAGTAATATATCAATATTATTTCCTCTGTCGACTTCTTCTCCATTACAGATCTCACTTATTTTGAAAGAATATTTTCATCTTAAAATTTTTATTATTTTCATTGGGCATTTTACTTCAACTTACTTAATAAATTTACAGCATTTCATTTCGAAATGTACGTGTTTAGGCGTCTGAAAAGATGAATCAGACAAATGCAGTTATCTAGAATTAACAGAGAAATGAAACTAGCGCACAAGAACACAGCCCTATTACTCACTTCATAAAGAGAATAGCCTTTGAATAATATATCGAATGAGGAATACCTTCCCAAAAGATGTTGGTCACTCTTCTTTCCGACATTCAAAAGTGATTAAATCTTTACGGTTGAAACTTATTTTATCTTATAGTTTTATTATCAAGGGTGATATAAGGCATAACTCATATAAGGATTGTAGATATGATTATATATATATTTGTGTGTGTGTGCGCGCGCGTGCAGGGAGATGTATGCGTGTGTATGTGTGTGTGTGTGTGCGTGTGTTTAGAACTAATATTTGCCAGAAATAAGTGTATGACTCTAGGGCCGAAAGTGTCTTAGCATTTGTGAAATGTTGGTAAGTGTTAATGCACGAAAGCATGGACCCTTCAGTTACTCAGTTTGT
>NC_142931.1:68027591-68037591 GCF_046866305.1 Octopus bimaculoides | reverse complement strand
GTGACTAATCATGGCTAGATTTTAGGTTTTTGATTACAGTGGCCCTATCGAGACTGACATATTGGTAAACACCGATAAAATCAACAGTATAATAATATTAATAATGATGTTGACTCAATCATAATCTCGTAAACGTTGCATGGTATTCCCAAAATACATCTCATTTGTGAAAAGCATAGAAAAAACAAACAAACAAAATGCCTTCAACTATTCAGTGTCTTTCTAATTTATATTTGTAAATATTGGTTAAAAGCTTATCAAAATGTGAAAACTTCTTCAAATTATACTGATTGGAATAAATTATATGAATTTATATTTGAATGTTATTGTTATATTTATCGTTTAACTAATCGCTAAACGGTGTGTTATTACTATGTTTAGAGAAGAATGTGACAAACAAAACATTTATTCTTTTATTTACATAAACGTTATTTTCTTCTAATAATGCAATATTGAGAGCTTTTTAAATTTAGGTAGATAGATAATATATATATATATATATATATATATATATATATATATATATATATATATATATATATAGTTCAAAAAAACAATAACAAAAAACAAAAAAAAAACAACAAAGTGAGGACGTGATATGGATAGTATTATTGGACGCTCAGGAAAGGAAAGAGAGAGTGTATGACGTTTCGGGCGTAGCCCTTCGTCGGAAAGATGGAAAGTTCGGAGAATGGAAGAACGGAGAAAGAGGAAAATGGTACCGATGCCCACGAGGTTACATTATAAGGTTACATTTTATATATATATATATATATATATATATATATATATATATATATATATATATATACAGATCGAGAGAGACAGAAAGAGTTGTACATACAAACACACACACGTGTGTGTGTGGGGGGGGGGGGTCTGCGTGAGTGTGTGCGTTCATGTGTGTGTGTGTGTGTGTGTGTTGAACTTTAGAATACAGAAATTTCAGTTGTGTATAAATATTATAAATATTCACCTTTTTACCGATTTTGTAAGAAATGTTCACTTCTACAGCGCAGATTTATATGAATTTTGCTTTTCTTCTTGGGGAACTATCAGGTCATTAATAGTGAAATGCCCTATTTTCTTATGCAGCAAGTTTGACAGTCGTTAACTTTAATGTCTTATCCTGACAATTCTTTGTTTTACAACATTGAAGAATTATATCATCACATTTCGAAATGCAATAAAAGGTGTGTGGTTATATTGTGAGCTTTCTCATGTTAATCAATTTTTGTGAACCTATGGTTAGATAAGAAATTCGTCTTGTTTATCAATATGATTTTTGTCGAGGAACCAATGCTTCCCAGACAACTAGAAATATCAATGAGTTGTTTGGTGAAGATGTGGTGAATGCGTACACTGTACCTCGATGGTTTGAGAAGGTCCGGTCTGGTGATTTTTTCCTCTTGAAAATCAACCCCGTGGTAGACCTGAGACCAAGGTGGATAATGATGAGCTGGAAGCTGTAGTGGAAGTGGATAGATCTCAAACTACACTTGAGTTAGCAGCAATGTTTGGTGTTTCGATTCCATCTATATTGGACCATCTGAAACAACTCGGCAAGATAAAGAAGCTGGACAAGTGGGTACCACTCGAACTGAACAAGCATCAAATGATACTTCGTCTTGAAACTTGCTGTTCTTTGCTGTCACGGCATAAAAGCAAACCATTTTTGCATCGTATTGTTGCGTGTGATAAAAAATGGATTCTGTTCAATAATAGTAAGCATTCTGAACAGTGGTTGGATAGAGACGAAGTGCCAACACACATTCAAAAAGAATATTCACCTAAAGAAGTTAATGGTGTATGTTTGGCGGTCCAGTGCTAGTGTCATCCATTACATCTTCAAGAGACTTGGTAAATCAATTACAGCGGATCTACACATCAACCAGGTGGATGAAATGATGAGTGAACTTGCAATAAAATCGAGATTGGTCAATAAAGACAGGACAATGCACTTGCATGACAATGTTCGACCACATGTTGCATAAAGAACGCCACTCAAGTTACAGGAAGTAAACTCGCAAGTACTCTGTCATCCATCATATTCACAACACCTGCACCAATTGACTATCTTTTTGCAAGGAAAAAACTTCAAATCTGAAGAAAAAACAGCTTTTTGTGATTTCATCATCTCTCGCTCTCCAGAATTCTTCGCTGCCGTCATAAATAAGCTACCGATAAAATGACAAAATTGTGTTTATAATTTAGCTGCATATTTTGATTAACTGCATTGTTTTGTTTTTTTGTGATTTTTTAAATTTTTTTTAGATAAAGCAAAATGAACTTTCAGTTCAAAATCGGACATTTTATTCTTAATGACCTGATAAATTGGTTTTGCTATGTTTACACTTGGTGGAAGTCTTGATGGGAATTGTCTACTAATTTTCGTTTTCTTGACAGATATGCATTCCACAACATACGCTCTGTCTCTTTTTATCCTAGGACAGTCTGTCTCTGAGATACCATGATGTACTGTAATGTTATTGTCGGCCCGAATATACTTGAGGCACGTTCGAACCGATGATCAGGCTTCTCCCTGGGTTTTATCATAGAAAATATATTATGCGAGCTGATATAGGTGTATACACACCATTCGTTAACAAGAAGGATATATTTTCTGCAGAGGGTAGCTTGTTCACAGGTTCGAACGCGGCTCAAGTATATTCGGACTGATAATAACATTACAATTTTTCTTATCACTGCTTAGTGCTCCCCCTCTGTAATGGTATACTGTGTCAGACACATCCTGGCACAGATAGCATCTTATGGTAACTGCAGATCAAATATGTAACAACTTGCAGAAATATATGACATCATCGATATTTTCGATGTATTTATGTGTTTAAGTATTCTACCACTTATTTTGTTTATTAGGTATTTAGTAGCCATCTCCTGCTCCTGGATTTTAAAAGCATAATCTTCAAAATGTATTGTGATGTAATAGTCCCGAGTCGAAGAGAGTCTACACTTCATGGGAATATTATCATCCCCGTGTTTCTGGATATGTATGCTGTTTTTCTTCCAGGTCTTTGTTGATGTATGATAGTTCTGAAATATTAGATCATAAAGGGGGTAATGGGAAGTGAATACTTCCGTGAAGTAACCTACCTACTCGTAGAATGCTGTTCAATTCACTTTTGAGCACTTGGCTTACTTATTGAATCTGCTGCTATTCTTAACCTTGAATTGTATCTTATATGATACCATATGGCACACATATATTGTCTTTACAATATTATTTTTCATGTTTGCTCTTTTCTTCTGAGACAGAACAGATTATTATCATTACTTCTGGTTGTTTGAAATTCATTTCTGGCTTGAATGCGGAGTAGAATCACAAAGTTTTCGAACTAGTTCTGTAGTACGCTAACAGATGGCTGCACACGGTTGCGAGCTCTGTGAAAGTTAGCAGTGACATTCATGAGGCGGTGTGCCAAGTGACATTGCTGTGTTTAGTTCGCAAGTTGTGGAATTTTTGTTTCTTGAGATCACGTGTATGCTGTAGTCTTCGATTTTGTCATAGGCAGGAATTTTTAACAAAGAGTCGACGTAAAAGCTTACATTAAACTTGAAAAGTTTACTATGAAGACATTGTGCATGCTTCGGGAAGCTTGCGGCAACGAGGCAGTGGGTCATACGCAATGTTTCGGGTAGTAAGTGTGTTTCCTTCAAAAACGGAAGAAAGCCCTTGGAAGAGGGTGAGCGATCGGGAAGGCCTGCTATGAACGTCACCTCGGGAACTGTGGAGAAAATTCATCAGCTTGTGCACGAGGGACGTCAAAGGACACTCGATGACATTGCTGATGTTGTCAGTCTATTGCATGGATCTGTACAGGCAATACTAACAAAGATTCTCTCTCCCGCATGCTGACCACTCAGCAGAAAGAACATCGCATCGAAGTCAGTGAAGACCTCCGTCAGCGTGACACTGATGACCCGTCCTTCAGCGTCAATGATCATCACCGGTGGTGAGAGTTTTGTTTACGGGTATGATTCTGAGATGAAGCATCAGTCATTACAATGGAAGTGCCCTTCATTTACACGAACGAAGATGACACCACAGAGTCGCAGCACAATCAAGAGCATGGTTCAGACTGTCAATCAAGAATTTTATTGCGACGTTTTGAAGCGTTTGAGGGAGGATCTGTAGAACACGAAGCATTAAATTCTTCACACCGACAATGCACCCAATTAGCGAGCTCTCCTCATTCGTGAATTTCTCGCCAAAAACATGGTATCGCTTCTGCACCAACGCTATTTGACACATTAAGCACCTGGGAACTTCCATCTCTTCCCAAGATGAGAACCCAGTTCAAAGGTCGCCGTTTAAATATTGTTGACGAGATCCAGGGTGAATCGCAGAAGGTCCTCGACATAACTACTCCAGGACATTTTTGATACCACCTCGTATGTTTAGTGTGAATGTCCTTTATAAATAACTCATCAATTGTTGGTATCCGTACAGGTACTGAAAATGCATTGTAGAATATTGTCTTATTCTGAGAGGGACATACCGACTGCTGCATTTTTTAAGGCTGCACACTCTATTTTCCTTTGCAGAAACTTACCTGTTATATCTTCATCTATATGTAGATATTTGTAGCATTTCTTGTGTCGAACATAGAAGATATAGAGACTATTGATGCAAAGATAGTGTATTTTGGAAACAGATTCTCTGCGTTCATATATCAAATATGACCGTTTCCGTTGGCCAAATTCCATCTCCACGTCAACAGCCAATCTTGTTGGTGAACATAGCTATTTCTTGACATTGTAAATATTTCAAGAAAATATATTTAGATCGTCTCTATTTCATTCAATGTATCCTTGATATTGCAAGCCTATTTGCCATGTCAATGTGGCCTACCATACGACTTTGAGCTATACATAATAATGACTCCGTATAGCGCTTATTGTGTCCCTATCAACTTATTAAGCTTTATTCTGGTGTCTCCCAGTTATGCAGCTTTCCCATGGCTTTCGTAGAACTTAGAAATTAAAAATATATTAATTTTACTGCTGATATTTGTATGGCATTTTTTTCTTAGTAGTGTCTGGGTGCCGTGAACTCTAATTAATCATCCCGAATTTAGTCACACTCACACGCACGCACATACAAATGCTTGCTTTTATGTCGAGTTATATGTAAGATCAATTTAAAATAAAACTGAAAGAGTACTTCATATATTTAGTAAAATTCATATTGTTAACTTCTGCAAAGAAAAGACTGGGATCTTTTTTAAAACGGGGGCCACATTTTTCATTAACCAAACACTTTGAAACTTGGAACACTGTCATATAAAACATCTTTTTCTCTTAGTCTTCTTTAAAAAAAAAGAAATCCATAAGTTATTCCATGTTGAAGTTGTCGTATTTCTGTAATTTCAACCAATCACTGACGTCCATTCAGCCGATATACATTAAGTGCTGACTACATAAACAAACGATTCTGAAACAATTAACCCTAACCCTAACCCTAACCCTACGGTTAGGGTTAGGGTTAGGGTTAGGGTTAGGGTTAAGGCAAATTTAAAATGAAAAAAGCAAATAAAACGAGGGTATGGAGATTAAATACGCTTTACATCGCTTAATCAGCCAAAGGGGTAAATGTAAACAACTGAATACTTGTCAGTGATTGGTTGAAATTATCGAAATAAGACAATTTTTTACATGAAATAAATTCGAATACAAAAATGTTTTTCTGTTCTATAACACAAAATAGATAAGTATACGAAGTTTGAAAGTCTTTCCGTACCAAAAAGACTACGTAAAACATTAATGAAAAATGTGGCCCCCGTTTTAAAATAGATCCAAAGACTGAGAGTAAGTTCGAAGTTTCCGTTAGCTATCCTTCAAAAGTCTGATATAGGCGAGTAACCCGAAACTTTGAAGTCACTGCCAATACTTTCCTTTAAAATATGTACAACCACTAGTCTTCTAATAAATGGGCAATGAGCCTGCATTCATCTGGACTCATCGAATTATATATAACATATTTAAAGCTCCAAAAGTTATTTGCATTTATTGAAGGTGTTTCTAATTTGTATACTAAAACTGCACGCTATTTATATTTAGAAGTATTTATGTAAATATCTATCTATTTTTTTAAATTTATCTATCTGTTTGTGTGTGTGATTAATAGGTTTACACATGAATGGTATATTCGCTTGTTTACCTAATTGCCTAATAACGTTGTATGTTTGGATATTATCCATATATGAAATGCACTGACGAAAAATAAATCTATAAATATGTTTTCTCTCATAACAGGTTTTTTCATTTTTTTGTAAGTGGATAAAAATAAAACATCCCTATTAACTCACTTCATTTTCATTCAGTCAAATTATATCTGAAACTATAAATAGAGAAATAGAGAGAGAGCATTCTTGAAGTAGCTAATTAAACACTGCACAGAAAATACGCAACTGTTTTATAATTATTTACATAACCTTCAGAACATGAGCTCACTGAGAACCAAGCCAGAATTATTGATATAGGTTTCCTCTGAGCAAATATCCTCGTTTCTTGCTTAAAAACTATATTCAACATATGCTATGCTTACCTGTAATAACAGAAGCTTTGTAATCGATTTATTTTCATCTTCAACAGATGTTGATGCTATTTTTCATTCTACTTGGTTTTGCAATTAATTAGAACTATCTTCAGGGCACCTCCAATAAAATAATAAGAAAAAAAAGCCGAGAGCTCGTTTTAAAATCGATTACAAGCTGTCTGGGTCTCGCTTATGGTGTTTTATATAGAATTCTATCACCTGCTCTTCTTACATTTTAGTATTGAAAATTGTCATTGAATAAAATTTTCAAGAGACTTTATGTTTTGTTTTGATTGTTGCTCTCTCTAAAAAAATATTAGTAAACTCACGCTATTTACAATTGAACAAAATCACTATTTTATGATCGCGATATTTTTGTAAATATGAAAAAATATAATAGTTTAGGAATAATCTTAATTAATTACTAATTGAAATGTGCGGATGTTAATGAAATTAATTTGGAGATCTGGAAAGGAAGGATTTTTTTTTTTTGTTAAAACAACATACACATATCTCCTTCATATATTTTAAATTGTATTCAGGCTCTGTTTCGATAATGACGACTTCATTAAAATTATATCATCCGAGACTGTGACTCGCTGAGAATATTTGGCATCATTAATACATTTTTATTTTTACTACGCCAGGTGAAACTCCAACTAATTATTACCAGGGAGACATCTTCATTTTACATAAATTATTCTTTGCCGGTGTTTAAACTCATATCAATCCTCATTGAGTAGAAATGTGTTTCCAGTTGTGGCTAACACGGCCTTTATTCGCACATACTGTATCTAGAATGATTCGATGTTTCCGTCTATTTTAAGAGATTAGAATCTGATTAGTATTTTGACTGCTATTTCTTACAGAAAGAAGGCTCACTCAGAAGGTAACTCGTCGTAAATAATTTGCATAAGGCATCATATGCATTTCAATACATTAAGTTACGACGCACTTTCAAGTGATTAGTGTTGTATTATTACTTTCTCTGATAACCTATTGAAATGTTGTATCTGAGATTCGAACCCTAACCGAAGGATAACCATTTAGGCACCACGATTGACTCACCACAATTTCACGAGATTGATCTATAAATTGACGAAACAGCTTAAAGCTGTGGCGTAATATGGCTTTTTGGAATGCTCTAAAATTTAACTTCTTATCCCCTAGAACAACAATTTGGCACTAAAAATCACCGCAGATTTTCTAAGTCAGCTGACTGAGTCATGCAAAAAACCGATGATGCTATGGACGAACTCGGATTTTGCATAGACAACTACCGGTATTCTAACACACCACATGATGTCCCAGAGATCACTTTTTACATTTACAGAGCGGTTTTCCCTCTTCCCAATCGGCAATTATTAATATCGTCCATTGTAAATGGCCAACACCCAATATATTATATCCGGCAATAAAAGTTGAAATTAAATGTTCGTGAGTCCCCTTTAGTTTATATTCACGCAGCCAGCACGACATTTCACACATATACTACGACAATGTTGATAATAGAAGAACATTATATCAATATTCAGCAGCAGCGACTCAGGTGGTTGAAGTATATCATCATTGACTAGTTCAACTCAAGCAGCAAGCAAACCTCGAGACACTGTGATGGCCGGTAAATTTCTTTTTCTTTTTTTTTTTGATGAATTAATAGGGGGAGATGACTGGGTTTAGGTAGTTATAGCTAAGTAACGTGGTAGAATTATAGTAACTGGTAAGAGGAATTGAGACGAGGTTGCTGTGTGGTGGATGCAGCTACGTTCGAAACTAATATAGAGCGATTGAGGGTTTATAAGATTACAACAGATATAATTCAGCGAGACGTATTCTGCTTCCCATTACTTACACACGCGAAGATGCACACACACACACAGATGCACAAAATATTAACATATGCACACGTGTACACGAACACGTGCATAATTTATCTCTCTCCAGCAACCCCTCTCTCTTTCTTTCTCTCGCACATACATATACAGAACCGTGTTGTGATATACTGAATTCCTTTCGAGGCATTGAAGCCTAAATAAAGATAGCAATTATAACTGAGTGTTGTTTGAAGGTGTTGTTTACTCACAAGTTTGAGGAAATCTTTAAAATCCGAACTTATTTTAGTTACGACTGTCTTATCTGCTTTGTGCGATGAGCCGTATACTAACAGTGTATATATTTCCATTACATTATATTATCCTATATTGGTGCTATTAACTCTATTGTATTATATATCTTTATGTTTACAGTTTGACTGTTTTCTTTAACAATCTAACGTTTATTATTTATACGTAATTTTATTTCGTTTTGTGCTTTTAATTTTATATTCTGTTTTACATTAATATATCAAAAACGGGATTTCAACAGGCTGCGTTTGTGTTCGGTTAAGCTGGAAAAAAACTCTCTAATATTTTCCCATTTGCTTTTACAAAACGTAACAGAGTACATATAAAATAGTCTATATAAATGTATGACCTGCCACTTTTATTTTTAAAATGGGGATAGGGGAGTGGCGCAGGAGTGGTTATACGCACAACAGTGACTATAGGTGCAGGAATGATTGTGTGGTAAGAAGCTTGCTTACCAACCACATGGTTCCGGGTTCAGTCCCACTGCGTGGCACCTTGGGCAAGTGTTTTTTTTATTATAGCTTCGAGCCAACCAAAGCCTTGTGAGTGGATTTGGTAGACGGAAATTGGAAGAAACCCGTCGTATATATATATATATATATATATATATATATATATATTTATATGTATATATATGTGTGTATGTATGAGTATGTTTGTGTGTCTGTGTCTGTCACACCACCAACGCTTCACAACCGAATTTGGTGTGTTTACGTCCCCATAACTTAGCGGTCCGGCCAAAGTAACAGATAGAATAAGTACGAGACTTACAAAGAATGAGTCCTGGGTCGATTTGTTCGATTAAAGGCGGTGCACCAACATGACCGCAGTCAAATAACTGAAACAAATAAAAGAATACAGTATATTGTAACCCTAGGTGCAGCAGATAGATGAGACAGTCGTAACTAAAATACCTTTTGATACTTGCCACAAACAGTTTCGTCATAATTGCATTTTTTATTTAGGTTCGAATAACTCTAAACAAATTCTGTATCTCATAGCGCACATTTCTCTCTTGAGATAAGACACACAGCAAAAACAGTTTATTCTATCGTAACACATGCGCGCGTGCGGGCACACACAGAGCATAGTACAACACATGCGCGCACAATCAATTATGAATATGTATACATAGGTCTGTGTGTGTGTGCACGTGCATGTGTACGTGTGTATGTTAGTGTGTGTATGAATGTGTTTGATGGTGTGTATATGAGCACATGATGAACAGTATCAAAAATAAGTGCACAGGACGGACAATTTTAACAAATAGTGTAATAATTTAGGGCTTAAATGAAAAATGGGAGAGTGCTTTAAC
>NC_142931.1:67962591-68022591 GCF_046866305.1 Octopus bimaculoides | reverse complement strand
GCTTTTATAATACAATTTGTAATGTCACTTGATGTGGAATATTGGTGTTGTGGATTTCCTGTAGTGTTACTTTGTATCAATGTCAGCACGTTATGACACTGCACGTTCCCTATAACAGCTATAAAATGCATATGTCACAAAGGTAAAAATTCACTTTAGCATAAAATGAAAAACTTTAATCATTGCTTGTAGTAATGAATAACTTAAATATTTCATGACAAATCTTTGGGAACATGGTAAAGTAAGGAACATATTTGTTATACGCTACGCTTTTAAGAGAGGTATACAGTTGTTAGATGCTCTCAAATATACGCACATGCTTCCAAGTTTATATATATAGAGAGAGGGAGGGAGGGAGGGAGAGAGAGAGCCTCGTATTTTTTTAAATATTATATTGACATATATCTGCATAATACTTAATTCATAAATTTTTATACCAGGTTTCCAATTTGAACATAACTTTGCTTCCTACACGTAGCATTTTATCATTCAGTCTATATGATGACAATTTACTTAGGCAACATCTCTTTCTATTGTATGATTTAGTTACATCTTAATGGCATTTCAAGAAACTCTTTAATAAATGTCTGCATTTTATTTTCGCAGCAGTCATTTTTCATTATAACTATAGCGGCAGGTGACTCTCTTTATAATTCTATAATGGAATAAACGTCGTTTAGACTTGGAAGTAATTACACATTTTGAAAAAGACATTTCAAATAAATATAAGCCACAAAATATATCTTAATATAAAAATAAGGGAGTCTTCTCATTAGCTTTCATATGCTGAGAATAAATCTACAAAGAATGTTATATATGAACATCTTTAATAGAATGGGTTTCTTATCGAGAAAACTAAGGTTAACTTTTCAAGTTTATTTTGTTTCAATAGTGCCTATGTTTATGAATGAGAGATAAAAAGCCAGGCCTATTAAGGAAATCCTATTCATTTCTTGCTAAAATGAGAGTTACACATTTATTGTTGTTATTATATTAATGTTATCATATGGAATCAACTCAATGATTACCCTTTACGAAAATAAATATGTGAGGACGTGTAATTTATGTGCTAAGAAATATTGCATCTTACTCGTCAAATATTCATTAAATACCAGCGGGACCAAATTTCCAATATTGTACTTTGTTTCTGTCTCGTCTTCATAGCATAAAAGACACTGTTTTATAAAGTCGGTGTAGAGTATGAATTCTGAAATAAAATAGAAAGTAATATACTAATGGGAAACTCGATAAATAACTGAACGTTTATGAATGAATATTGATCCGTCTTCAAAAATCAAATTTGCTTGATTATTCATTGAACTGTTCAAAGACTTCTTAGGCTGGAGCACAAATTATGCAACGGCTATTTTATATTGGAAAGCCACAGCCTTCTGCTAGAAATAGCACTTTCATCTCTGTATACACTGGCTGAAGGATGAAAGATATCGCTTCATGATTTTCTACTTAGATTATCGATTTCCCTCTTTAAGTGAATATCAAGTTTTAATTTATAATCGATATTTTTATATAACTCCATTTTCTGAATTAGATGTACCCACGCACTGACAGGCACGCATAACCATATTATTTTTATATATCTATATATATGTGTGTGTGTGTATATATATATATATATATATATATATATATATATATATGTGTGTGTGTAATTATATGTGCAGACGAACTTCTTACATGTACTTATTTATATCAATGTGTGTGTGTGTGTATGTGTGCGTGTAAGTGTATGTGTGTGTGTGTGTGTGTGTAATATATACATATATCTTTTATCTTTCACATTTTACTTGTTTCACTCATTGAACTGCGGTGACGCTGGAGCATTGCCTTATAGGGTTTAGACAAACAAAGCGACCGCAGTACTGGTATATATTCTATCGGTCCGTTAAGTTACAAGGACATAAACACACGAACACCGGTATTCCAACGCTGGTGGGAAATACACACAAGCATAAAGACAGGCACATGCACACATAGAACCACATATACGAGTACACAAAAATACACACATATAAATAACGGGTTTTTACCAAATCTAATCACATCTTTGGCTCGCGGTTATAGTAGATTTTCTTTATCCAGGGACTGAGCCCGGAACCAAGTGGTTGGGAAGCAAACTTCTAAGCACATGATCAGAGCCATATATATATATATATATATATATATATATATATATAGTAAGATACAAGTATCAAAGTATAGGAAGCTAGTAAGATTCGAACAGTCCCTAGAATGTATAAAAATCAACTTTCAGGAGCAATAGTATTAGTTGACGTAGATAGTTGTAAGTTTCCCCCCGTATCTAAGTTCAATAAACTGAAAAAATTGTTTTCTGGCTTTCGGTTAGCAACAAGGTTTGCTGTGTATGCGAATATATATCCAAACTACGGGAATGGAGTAGATAACATCAACGTTATATATGTTTCATAGCTAACAGAACTTCGGAAGCAATAATTATCCAAACGAGGTGTAATCCACTAGCTACTCATCGGGTCAAAGATACCTTAATCAAAAGAAGTTAACGATGTCGTCAGGGATGCAATGTTGAATCGCAGAAGTTTCGATTGAAATATTTTGATTAAGGTATCTGTGATCAGATGAGCAGATAGTGGATTAATCCTCGTTTGGATAATTACTACTTAAGAGGTTTTGGTACCTATGAAACATATGTAGCCTGGATTTTATCTAATCCATTCCCTAACTTTGGCTATATATATATCCATATTTATGTGTGTATTTGTGTGTATGTATGTATACGGGTGTGTGAACACAAACAGTTGTACACAATATTATTCATACTCACCACAAGTTCTCGATCGGATTCAGGTCAGGACTCTGACTTGGCCACTCTAGGACGTTGACAGCATTGTCCATTAACCATTTATTCACTACTTTGGCTGTATGCTTCGTATCATTGTCCTGCTAGTACTTGCAATTTTAGCCGCGTTGGATTTTCTCAGGAGATTCCTTCGTGTCTTCACTCAGGATTCTGATGTAATCCTCCTTTCTCATGATTCTTTGGACCTTGATTAGGTTCCCTGTGCCACTGGAAGTGAAGCAATCCCATACTATTATGTTTCCACCACCATGCTTAACGGTGGGCACAATGTTCTTCGGTTTGTATGCTTCTCCTTTCTTCCTCCAGACTTATTCAGCACCCACATGGCGAAATAACTCCAACTTCGTCTCAGCAAACTACAAGATGGTTGACCAAATGTGGAATATTGCTTTAGATGACCTATAGCAAAGGTCAGGTGATCCTCCAGATGGTTCTTCTTGAGTAGCAGCGTCTTCTGAGGCCTACATCCATGCAGACCTCCTCTGTGCAAGAGTCGCTCAATGGTTGACCGTGACACGATTGTCCCTGCCTGGTCAAATGTTTAAATTAGAGCCTTGGCGTGGTCCGGGGGTTGCTGTTGACCGCTAGGTAGACTTTCCTGGCAAGTTTGGGAAACGCCTTACGCTTCCTCCCAAACCCACTAAATTGTTTAACAGTGTTGAATCTCTTATGCTTGTTGATTGTGCTGTGGACGGTTGCAATAGGGACATCATACTGCTTTGAAATGTCCTTGTAAGCCTTTTCTTCACTGTGGGCACGCACAAGACGTTGACGTAGATCCTCACTTATTTCCTTCTTCTTGGCCATGATGATCAGAAACTGAGAATGACCAAAAAGAGTAGGCCAACATCGCACAGGACATGTGCATGAAGCTTGTGGACACGTACAAAAATCGTCTAGAAGCAGTCATAAAAAAACAAAGGCTATGCTATTGACTATTAAAGGAGGATATTGAACTCAGTAAACCTAGTGTATGAATAATTTTAAACGTAGCATTTTTGGAAAATCCATGAATAAAATACACCTGAAATTAAGAATTTTTTGAAATGTGAATTGTTATTTTTTCACTTGTTAGTCATGTATAAGTCCTAAACAAACTTGACAACATGCCTTCATTTCATCGGAAAAATAAAAAATCACAAAAACTAAGAAGGGCATGAATAATTTTGACGACGACTTTATATAATTAGATGTGCTGAGTGCGCGACCAAGTGCTATATCATCTTTACAGGCTGAACAGTATCTACACGGAACTCACACGGCGGTGTAGGGAAGTAGCAGTTAATGAAGCATCAATATATGTTATGGTTGTTGGGTTGTGTTAATTAACACGCGGATCCACATGTAGCTTAAAAGAATAACCAACTGATGGTATGTCAGTTATTTCATTACGATAGTTTCAATATTCATTAATAGGTAATCAAATAGCTGTGCATCGTTCCTCATTACCAGAAATACTGCTTATCGTTTACAGTTTATGTTGGCTTAATGAAGTAGGTTGACCCCTTTTCTTTATATTTGACTAAGGTATTTTTGGCCTGAGGAGTAGCTAGCAGAGTACCGCTCATTGAGTAATTACTACCTCCGAAGTTCTACTAGCTAGGAAACATATGTAGCCTGGATTTTACTTACTCCATTCCTTAAATTTGGATTTTTATTCGCTTACACAGTAATCCCAGCTGCTAACTGGGAACTATAAATTAACTTATCTCACCTTATCGAACTTTGATATGGCAAACATTTATAACCCCGTTCTTAATTTATATCTTCTACGGACTGCTCGAAACTTACTAATTTCCGCACCTCGAACCTTGGATCTCATCCTTGCATATAATTATATTTGTGTGTGTGTCTGTATTTGAGTGCATGTGTGTGTGGGGGTGTATATATATATATGGCTGGTAGGTAAGATGGGTGGATGGATGGATATGACTTGTGCATCAACCGATTTTAGCAAGTTTGAAGAGGAGAAAGTGTTTAGAGAAACGTCAAAAGAAACGTCTCGCAGTTTAGGATAGGACTTTAAAGAGACCGCGTGACACAGGAAAAATGTTAACAATTACAATAATCAGGACCCGACCACGAAAGTAAAAAAACAAAATTTTTAAATAGGTGAAGGAAAAAATAGCAAAGTTGCATGGCATATATAATGACTCGTTAAAAATGGAAAACTAACGAAACAAAAGAAAAATTTGTACATTTGGTGGATCGAAGAACAGGCCGAAGGCACACCTAATAGTATATCTCATCACCAGTGTTTGTCTTTGTCTAAGGCTAATATATACCGTCTATATGTGTGTGTGTCTGTGTGTGTGTGTGTGTGTGTGTGTTTATATATATATGTATATAAATATATATATATGTATTTATGTATATGTATATATATATATATATATATATATATATATATATATATATATATGTATATGTATACATATATATAATAATAATATTAGGGATACTTTACTTTATATTATACTCATTTATTGTGCTTTTAATTATTAATTTTTCTATATGTGATAGTGGATTTTCATCGATGAGTTCTTGAAACTCGGTTATTTACCCTAAAACTATATATACATATATATATATATATATGTATATATATATATATATATATATATATATATATATATATATATATTCATACACCCAAATATACGCGCGCATTCACCTACACCCGCGCATCCAATAGCACATATGGAAATATGTATACTTATACACGCATTTATGTACATGCTTGTATATAAATCAAAATTTAAATGGTAACATCACAATAATACAAATGTGGGGTGTTACCTAAGATCTATAAGGGGAGAATTATGGAGAAAAATGACACTAAACGTATGAGAGGAAATGAGTTGAACATAAGGAACACTTTTATATACGCAGTTCCATAAAATCAAAGTGCAAGTGAAGAAAATCATAGCAAGATGAGTAGTTATTTAATAAGTATAATAATGGATGTCGACAATTGACAATTCATTACGCTTAAGTATCGGATATCAGCCGTAATCATGGCCATAACCTAGCGTGAACATAATCAACAATTGCGTCCCGCCCCATGACAAGGAGGGCAGAATTCATAATATACAACTATAGTTTAAATTTCACTCCTTTCGAATATAATTTAAGGCCATGTTCGGCTAACGAATTAGAAAGTCTGAGCCGTTCGTTATTGTTTATATCTTTCATTTACTTGTTATATTGTGAATTCACATCCGTTCTTCCTATCATTTGTTGATATACGATTCATGTATACAGAAGAGTAAAAGTTATTCGATAAATTGTATTTCAACATATTATTTGACTAGAAGTTTGACGATCGATATAATATGCACCAATTATCGTCTATTGACTACTGAAACGTTGGTAATAATTGAAACACTAACCATTTGCTTTTTGTTTATTCTTTAAAACTATATATATATATATATATATATATATATATATATATATATATATATATATATATATATATAATCACCAATATGATTATACGGTACGGGAGTATGAGGAGAGAGAGAAGATCCTCAATGCTCATATGATAACATGGTCAAACATCCTAGGGGTAAAGAAGCGCACAGCCAAAAACTTCCAGGCCACCAGCAAACAACATCCCGGCACTCTATGGTGTGCACAAGGACTATAAAATGTCCATCGACCTAGAAAGAGGATCATCGACGAGACCGGTTTGCGGAGCCAATGTTGCCAACAACTACCAAGTCTACTTTCTCTCACGAGATGCATAAAGGGCGGGAAGTATGGACGTAGTGTCCATATACCCATCCTTTGATGTTGATCTTACTGTGGAGAAATGTGTGGAGGTGATCAACGAGAGTGATGTGGAGTTCCGTGAAGAACTAGGCCTCCTCTTGAGAATGACAAGCGACAATGAGTACTTAGATAAACATGACCCCACCTGTTTCTGCCCCACTAAATTAATAAGAGGTAGACTCCCCTCCCTCCACTATAAACTCTATGGCCAAGAAGACCTTCAAAGAGAGATTGAACAGGTGAACCAGAACTATATGGACCCCCGAAATTAATGATTGGGTTAAAAAGATGGTCGCTCATGCGGTGGGTGCGAGTACCAAGACCACACTCAAGGGCCATATATTTAAGTTTAATAACAAGATATACGCCCAGGAGGAAGGTGCAGCCATCGGTGTCAGTATTGCTGGCAATGTGGCTAACCTATTTATGGTATGGTGGGATAGGAGACTTAAAGAGTAATTAAAGACACATACACAGAGGAATACAAGAATTGTACCATTTCTTTGTTTTGTTTTCTCGGGTCTTAGGACAGCTGTAGCACAATGGGGTGAGAGGATGGGGCTGAGGGAAAGGCCACACTGCTGCGAAAAGTTTGAGACACACACACACACACACACACACACACACACACACACACACACACACACACACACACACACACACACACACACACACACACACACACACACACACAAACACAGAATGGAACAGGTGGAAGAAGAACACACACGGAAGCGAAAATAGTCGTTGAAGAGGTCACAGATATATGACGAAAGATTTCCGGACAATGGGCAGTAATAAGAACAGTAATAAAAGTGTGAAGAAAAATATTTATATAGTGCGTGTGTTTATTTGGCAAAAAAGTTAAATAATAATAAAAAATAAAATGACCGTCCCCAAATGCAATAATACATATATATAGGTTATATAATAATCCGGTGTGTTTTGTCCAACTCAGAAACTTGGAGGTCTTACAAGCTCAACTTCTGAATGAATCGTAAGGGCGAAACCCTTTCATATCATCAGCAGGTATCTCAGTGTCCCGAGCCTTCCGTCCTTTACGTACCACCTTCTGCCACACTTTGTGGTCTTGTTTACGTGTCTGATTTTGTCGGCCTCATACAGAAGAAACGTGCCTGCGAGGTTTTGAATTCCTCCACCGCTGATGAAATTGGTTGGCGAAGCTTAGCGGTCTTACTGTAAATATTGACTGAATTGAGTGCTGGAAGAATATCTAGTGACCTTTATACGAATTTACCATAGACTTCTCTATTGCCTCCACTCGAATCATGTCAGAGTATACTTTGAACCTCCGAAGTGGCTGACTTTTAGCAACCCTAATTAGGTCTTATTTTCTTTGGTATTGCCAATATACTTGAGTGTACGATCGTAATTCATCCCAAGGAATAAGACTTCTTTTTCGTAGATTATCAAACCTCTGAATGCTGAAAGCGTCATCTCTCAGCTTTCCTTTAAGGATACTAAAACTCCAAGAATTTTGTGGACTGATTTTCATTCCTGAGTGTCTACCGTGTTGTTTGGGTCCATGGTGGTATGACCGTGATGGCACTGCAGAGCACATGCAGTTGGAGTGACAACCTGTCTCGCAAAAATAGCTCTCACTTCCAAGTACAAATATCTAATTTGCTGCACATCTGAAATATATAAGTTTAAACGATTATACAAATAGTAGTATGTAATTATGCATTTGAACTAGAGATGAGCTTAACTTTTTATTCTTTACTTCAACAGTATTTGTTGTAAATGATGTGTCTGCAATTCATAGTTTCAGAAGTATTGTTAAGGAATGTTAGTACAGACTATGTGATAAATATACGATGAGCAAAAGGAACCAATTTTGTGCTTAGCATGGTAAGCGGTTTAATATTTGTTTTAAAATGTTTTTGTTTGAAATTGACCATTTTGAGCAGGTGAGTCTCCAAACATAAGATCATACTGGTTTAATAAGTGTCGTCTTTAGCTTATCAGAAATTTCTAGACATACAGAAAATTTAAACACCTATTTGATTAAATCTTAATAGTTTGAACACAACGATCACTTATACAATTGATCGAAAATAATAACATATTGCACATTATCTTATATGGCTTGAAAGTATTCGAATATGATAACGATATTTCATAAAATTACGAGTTGGATTTAATGATGATTTTCTTCCTGTTGTAAATGGATTAGAATGTTCAATCAAACACTCTTTATTCCTCACATTTTACTTGAAATATTTCTTTCAGATGAAAATGTTACAGAATAATTTCTGGAGCTTACTTAGGTACTATTTTTAGATGAAAACATCAAATTACGTGTGTCATCTGGAATGAAAATTAGAATAATTAAAGCAATTATATCGATTAAACCTAAGCATCTGAATATGTAATCGTCGCAAGCATTTGAGCATATCAATGTATTAATAATATTTGTTTGATATATTTGAATGTTAATTCTGTTACTTAAATGTTTGAGCCACTCAACAAGTAACTACATTTATCATAATCCCAAACAACATAACAAAAATGATTTCTTTTAACTACATTACTAAATCCATTATGAAATTGTTTTATGATATTTTTGTTCATATATTTAAGCAGAGTGCCAGACATAAACGACTTTCAATAAGAATTGGTCTTTTTAGATAATTATTAATGGAAGAATATACAAATTTGAGGACACGTATACTAAATTTTCTGTGGATGATGAGTGGAATGTATTATTAAAATAATAAAAGAGAGTGAATGATGAAATTATTGTTAAAGTGATTTACTGGAGAGAAAAGCAGCGATTCTAATATATTTAATTCTATTTATAGAATGTTGATTACAATAGCCACTTGATCATTTCAGATATAAAGTAGTTGAAAACTCTCGCTGCATTAAACCATGATTATGATTCTGTAGAACTAAAAGCAGTTAATTTCTCAATATCAACTATTGTTGCAGCATTCTTAAAATTGGGCTTAGATACTGAATAATATCGCTAATAGTAATTAACCTTCGTGGCAAACTTTTAGTGGTTAGAGCGTAAATAATTACAGAATAAAGTTGTAGATTTACATCGACAGGAAGTATCTTATGCAAGCAGTTTCCCAATCTACAACCAATCAATTTATACGTTTCTAAAGAAAAATGAATCTCTAGTTTTAAATCCTTTATCGACTGAAGTAAAGACTGTACATAGGATTCTGGGAAGTATCGAAAGAATAATCGCTCATTGTGGACACGAGACTATCATTAGTCAATACATCACCTAGACAGTTTTATGATAACACGAATACGATACATCCGGAGAGAAATAAATGAAACAGGAACTTTACAGCAGGAATGAAACCCGAAAATGGTATGTAACATTAGTGAATTGATCTATGGGAATATATTTATCATAGCAGCCCTTGTGAAATTAGAGAAGGAAGCCATTACGTTTGCAGATTATTGAAATATATCACCAGGGCTGTTAATAAGGATTACATAGCATACATTCATTTCGACAGTGCAATATGCCCTGGAACACAGAAACCATGCACAAACATGCAAAAAATGGAAATATATTCGACATTAGAGCATTTTATGTGACAGAATAGATATACTTGTGCGGAATATCCAATCCAATAAACGTGTCGAACCCAATACCTTGCATTATCGAGAGACGAAGAAGAAAACACAGGATTAAATGAAAATGCATTACATCAGAATTTAGAAATGTCATCTCGTATTAAAATATCTTTTTAACCATTACTTATTACCTTTTAATTCTAGCGTATAGAGAATATATAATGATAAATTGAGGAAAGAGAATTATCATAGAAAATACGGTACACTTCAGAACGAAGACATCCGTTTATATTCAAGAATTGTGAGTACCAGTTAAAAACCTAACTGGCTTCGTTTATTATTGATGTTCATTAGTCGAAGCAATTAATCTTGAAATATGATTTTGAATAATATTTCAATCTACAATTTACGAACGCACTTCAATATACAATAGCTTGCATAAGCGTCTTAGAGTTTCTTATGTTAAGAAACTCTTACTAAGTAATTCAAGTTGTTTATTAGTCTATAAAGAAGAGAAAGTACGAAAGCCATTCTCATATTCTCCTAGAATAAAGATTTGTGACTGAGAAATTAAATGTCTTGTTGCAACTGAAGACGGTGGAGAGGTAAAAATGGTCAAAGTACATTAAATGCTTCTCAGCATTAAATTTCGATTCCTAACTTTTTAATTGAAAACCCACAAGTGGTCGACTTATATTTTAACATACAGAAAATAAAGTGAAAGTCTGTGACTGTTGGTTATAGTATCTCAATCCTCTAGAATATAAGAAATCGATATTATGTTGAAACCGTTCGAAGTTGTTTAGGGAAAATACACGGAATCCAGTTTAAGGAAACGATTTAGGCCTGTTATTTGATACTGTGCTTAGTACGGATACAGAATGAAAGCAACAAAGAAAGAAAGAAAGCGTACAAACCTGAGTGAATCACATGGTAGTCGTAAATAATTTGCAAAGGCTTCCGCAACTTAACTCTGAGCCAAAAAGCGCAGACTTTTAAGGAAATAAAGATTGACTCTTTGACTCTTTGATATGTTATCTTACGTAAAGTGTAATACAGAATATAGGAATGCATAATTGGATGTTAGGAGTTCTAGATATGGAAACCAGTTTTTGTTGTCTTTGTGTAGTGAACAGCATGAATAGTTATTCCAGGAGTAACGGCATCAGCAAATCAATTATACAAATATCCCAAAGATAATAAAATAGACTGACGTAATTATCTGACCTAATAGTTTTTTGGTATGCACACTTTATATATTTCAGAACATATACATACACATGTACACTTTATATATATATATATATATGTATATATTGATATTTGACTTTTTATCTCAACATATATATAGAAAGTTTAACACTAAACTGACGTATTGCTCAATGCTTTTTAGTAGGGTACATATTTATTAACTTTTACATGGTAAGGGTTGACTTCGAAGTATTATAATATATGTATATACATCTATATGTGTGTGTGTGTGTGTGTGTGTGTGTGTGTGTGTGTGTGTGTGTGTGTGTGTGTGTGTGTGTGTGTGTGTGTGTGTATGTATACACAGAGACTCAGAGAGATAGGTAGGTAATCAACGTGAGTAGAGAAGCGTAATCCTATGAATTTATGTGTCAGAAATAATCCTAATACGTGTTATTATTCCATATCTGTTCTAGATATGGAAACCACATTGCTAACCACCTCCAGTTTTCACATTATTAACAATAACTGCTTCCTTCTTTCTTTTCCAAAAGACACTGTCATAAATAGATGCAACGATTACGTTTATTACCCTAGATTATTTCATTATGGCATACTTTATTAGTGTAAACCATGAGATTTGCAAAGTGTATAAATCGGAATTTGAACCGGAATCTATTGGCTTCCTAACAGGTATAAAATAATTGAATATTCAGAATTCATGCAAGCCATTAAAAGATGGTATACTTTACTACCAACGAAATTCAAATATAAACGCTACTTTAATCGTTCATATTTAATGCTAGAAAGAAATATTTGTTTTCATTAATTCATTACGATTATCATTGCTCCCATCACCTCCACATCTGCTACAACGATGATTGTGTTGTTGATGCTGATAATTAATGTTTCTTTGGCTCCCGGTTGACTGATATTGATCAGAATAAAATCACCAAGGGTTAAAAACTATTCGCTTACAGTTGTTCAATAAGATCAGCTTGATAATAAGTACATAAACCTGATGTAATTTATTGTATTGAATGCGTACATATACAAATAATTAAATTCTCTATTTTTATTTTCATTTATGTCCATAGCGCTCGCTCCTACTGGAAACTGTTTGAGTTGTTTACCATTACATGAATGGATATAAATATTACCATTAATCGAAGTCAGTCTATACATTCTCGGTGAGTAGATGTTCTTTAGTTTGTTGAATACACAAAAAAAAAATGCAATACTCAACTTTGTTGCAGCAACTTCTTCACACTAACTTTAAATATAAAGATAAATATCCATGAATGTTTCCAATCCTAACTCATTATGTCAACACAACTATATGTATACATATATAACCTCATACATATCTATACATATATAACGCATATATACAGTTATATGTGTGTATATATATTTTATAGATGCACAGTATCTTCAAATATTCAAACACTATTAACTTGTTTTAAATATTACTGTGTTACTGTTCACTTAACTAATAACAGTTTCCATGTGTTTGATATCCCTGACCATTATGTTTATCATTTACAGTTATATAATTCTTAATATAGAATGTTATTGTAATTTAATCATTCGTAATTCTGATATCATAAACATTAGATAAAGTATCTTAAAATAGAATAATTAGTTTAGATATTTGATATTTCCATTATCATACAATCAACAATGTTTATATCTGTTGAATTAAAGGTACTAATAGAAAATAATTTATAGTTAACATATATTAAAGAAATTATCATTGGGGAAAAAATTTCGGTCGTATTAGGAAATATTTTGAATTGCATTTATTTTTAACTTCTCATACAATTTTCATGCGGCTAATTATGTAAAGCTTTGCATGCAAATGTGCAAAATGTCTGGAAGATGAGTACATTTTATAAATTTGATGTATCTGTGAAATTGCTTATTTATTAACCAATATTTTTTCTTTGCTGTGTTTCAATTACGTACCATTTTTTCAAAGTTCGTTCCTTGACCATGATTCCAATTTTGAGTAAAATGTGTATCTGTTTGGCATTTCTCATATGTTGACAATTCCCTCTTATCCGGGCCTTGAGGCTGGTGGAATATCGAAAACATTGCATTCTAAAGAGTATTAATGACGGGTATAAACGCAGAATCACTGGCATTGCGAAATAGTCATGTTGCACACCAGCTATCACGAAGTTTTCGTTCGGCAGAGAAGAGCACGTAGTTATCTTCTGTTTCTTCGGTGTGGTGACGGAAGTAAAGTGTTCCCATATATTTTTACAAGTGTTACTTTTTAATACGAATATGAAGAATCCATATTGATTTTGAGAATATCTGCTATTTGACTGTCTAAAGAATTTGCATGACCTACTAGAAATATCAAGCAAATCACTCTCAATATTTCGTATAAGGAAAGATGCATAGGACAGATTTGTCTTCGATTTATGAAAAGGCAGTCTGGTTAGTGCTGAAAGATATTTAATCATATATATGCGTTATAAGGACTAACGTGGAGCTTTAAAATAATGGCTAAATCCTAGAGATGTTAACATTTAAATAAATTTCAATTATATTTTAACTGTAAATTAATTCTAACGGTACATTGTGAAAAGTGGCCTGCGTGCGTGATGTAGCGCACTAAATTCACTGCTGAATTGCTATTTTTATACGAAGTACTTCCTCAGAATTATGTTACAAATTAACTTTGGATATTACACGACTGTCATAATATTTCTTTTGCTATTTCCCATATATCAATAAAAACTAATCATTGACTATGTATTTTCAATATATTGATATTTTGTTGTTACCTCTGATTTTATACAATATTGCATTTTCAAACTAGATTACTTGGCTTCATGGCAATACCTAAGAATATGTTTTCTTTCATGTAATTTAGTATATGAAAGTATATAGGATTTATTAAAATCTTTTTTGACAATAAATATATGTAACCATGGTAATCAAAGTAAATTAAAGTTACCAAAATAATAGCTGGAATAAATTGACTGATTGCAATCAATGACCTTTATAGCTATAAAAGAATAAAATAAGTTATTTTTCATTTTCTTCGAGATTAAGAATTTTTCCTAAATCTATATTTTGCCTGTGAAGTTAATACTTATTAAAAGTCTTCCACTAAGTGAGGAAAAGATATAAATTGGAATGGATATATAAGACGAAATATTCAGGCATGAAATAGATTACAGATATTTCAATACAGCAGTTCATACGAATCATCTTTGTATGTCGGAGATACTGATAATTCTTCCTCATCCCACATTATCCGAGTATGTGGTAGTCTCTTAAAAGTAATGTACATTTGTGTTAACTATCTTAATAACAGCTGCCTCTCCATTGCAAGCCAATATTACTATTTACGTTGAAATGATTCCATTCTCTCACTCAGTGTATATCCGAATCGTGGTGCATATAGCAAATTCCCGTTTTATTTTCAGAAGCAATTTATCTGTCGCCAGTATGTCCTATCAATATACCTTTTGGCTCAGCAAGCGCATTCTATTAAATATTTTCCAAGAATAGATTATCGCGCTTTGTCAGTTGAAGCAACATATGTATTAAACGATGCACACCGATCTGTTTTGGAAATGTTATATAGCTTACTATCAAATTAATCTTTTTTTTTTCTCTATCCCAGCGGAAGTATTGAGCTTCTATGTTAATGGACTAGCTCTGGGTTTGGATCAAATAATTCTTTGTTTTCTTCTCTAGCATTTATGCTCTTTTTATTTTTTTTTTCACGGCAAATATCTCCAAAAATAAAGCTGAAATACCGTGTGAAACGACTACGAATTCTATTCGGATATTCAGTAGATTTGATAAAGTAACGTATAGTTTTGTCATTTATTATTTTTAACTTACAAGATAGGAAGTAATGGCTGAGACTGGGAAATGCTGTGCTGAAGGTTTTATTGAAACTTACTGAAATTAATTCCATAACTCAGTCTTCTGGGTTCAAATATCAATTGGATCAATTTAATCGTACATCTGTATTGGGAAGATAAGTACATAGACTAAATCGAATATATCCAATATGTCGTAGTAATAATAATAATATGGCATCGTACCTAATCTCATGAAATCATTATTTTAACCTCGTTGGATAGTTGTGTTCTTATGGCTGATACCTCATACTCATTTAGTTTTCTTCCTGTTCTAAGAGATCAAATATATTATATTTATCTCAATACAGAATTTAACAGCAGCAAAAAGGAGACACGCGAATCGATGATAGATGTTACTAGAAATGCAGTACTGGGGGGGGGGGCAAAATTTATATCAGGTGATTCTGAATTAGTAGTCTATATTTTGTGTTCTTTCTCTCGTGATATTTTTGTATCTTGTGAATAGACACCCATCTCACCTCGCAGTCACCTAAATGCTCAGAGACACGTAGTATTCATACGGATGAAAGTGGGGCGAATGCATAATCTTTGCTGAAGGGGAGAAATTTTACATGGCCAATCCCTCTGCTAGATATAGCAGCCAAGTTACTTCCGCATCACATCATACACATGTTGAAGAAAACGAATGCATTGAATAATGTAGCCTTTCAAACTCGTTGATAAAAACTAGAATGTTATTTGCTCTAAGTTGAAACGATGGATTTAGCCAAAACTCCAACGGACTACTTGTCTATGTATTTGACAACTATTATGTTTAACATGTGCATTTCGTACCTCCTTCAGGAAGTCTTTTTCCTTCTTCACAGCTTTCAGTTGGTTTAAACCACATTAGTCGAATTGAATAGACGGAAACCCCTGGAATGAATTATATGTTAAATCTTTAGACACAACCCTGCCACACAATGTTACGTTGATTCCAACTGAAAATAATATTAATGTCACACGTGTTTCTTAAATACTCAGCCGCTTACAAGTGAATTCGATATCTGGCATATCAGCTAGTCGAACGACTGAACAGTCATAGTGGAAATATCTGACCACGATACAAAGCGCGCACACACACACACACACACACACACACACATATATATTCGTATGATGTTGTACAGTTAATTATATAAGTCAATGAAATTCCTGGGTTACTGAACTTGAAATTATAACGCCCAAAAACGCAATCTGTCGTACTGCATAGCCAGGAACTTTGTACCATTGTCAGTATCGGAGATACTGGAATCAAGCGTCTCACAGGACTAAAAGAGAAATGTCCATTCCTTCTTTTAGAAAATGGGATAAGCATGGTAAGTAAATGCCTGCAGAACAACGTAGAGAAACCCAATCAAGAGCAGCACAATAACAGAACATCGTAATATCTATAGTGACACACAATCTACGTCAGCAAAATATATTTAACGTTGCCGAATTAAACTTGTCCTTTATCTGTCAGAGTAATGAAATAAAAGATATAATTACACACCGAACATTACTTCCTGCAAAAAGGCAACTAAAAACTTGAAGCAATTATTGACAAAGGCAAAATTTGACCAATACCACACTAATAAAACATTCATAGCACCAAAATATAGTGACAATCGTTGCTGTACATGCCAGTTCATATATATACAAGTTAATATGCCAATACAGAAACCGGAAGATTATCTACAAATGCATATGAAGTTTAAAATCAGAAATCTAATCTACTGCATCAAATGTCCGTAATGTGAAGACATATATATTGGCGCGACTGGAAAGTCATTATCGGAACGCTCACAAGTGCACCGACAGTAAATTTTATTAGGAACCCTGATGTTCGTCAGATGAAATTAAGCAACCATTTAGAAAATTGTGGTCAGAATGTTTATAATATTCCTATTGCATAAACTGTACTACAACTCAAGAGAAGGCGAGAGAAGAGTAAGCGAAAAGAATTTTATTCAGAAATTCAAATCCGTTCTAAATGGACAATAATATTTGTAATAGTGATGGTAATAGTAGTAGTAGTGATAATAGTAATAATAATAATAATAATAATAATGTTATATTGTGAGAAATTGATCTTCGTCTGCCCGTAACATCTGTGTAGAGAGAGGAAAGAATGGGAATAGTCAAAAGGGGACATGTTCCTCTGTCACAAGGTATAACTAAAATGGGAGGAGAACATTTGTTACGAGAAAACTAAAGTGAAACAGAGAGGTGTGTGTGTGTGTGTCATAGATTGGTAGTATGGTCACTATACTAAATAACAGGTTTTCATTGAAAAAGCGGGAATTGTAAGTGCAAATCAGTCAACACAACGCAACTCGAACTTTAAAAGAAGACTTTCACTTTGAACAAATTATGAAGATACATCATTAACAAATATTTTTGCAGTATGAACGGACATTTAGCTATTTAATCATAATATTAGTTTAATTGAAATATGATTTCACAAAAGCTGTAGTAATTATTTGACTGTAGTATTAAATCCATTAAAGATAGGAAAACTGCTTTATACGTAATGAACGAGTCTTAATTGGTTAGCCGCACGCTGATTATTTAAAAACTTCATATGTATAACATGCTTCTTGGCACCACACGTCCCTCCATAACTTTGAGCCAGAGGAAAAGTGGATGCAAAGACAAGAACAGAAATATGCAAAATCCTCCGAGCCGTACTTATATGCAGATATTGAAAATGAAGAGCGTTGCTCAAGAATACAAAACTCAACACGATTCAGAGATTGAAATTGACCCCACGATCTTACGACAATAAACTCACTACCCTAAATTGTATGTTATACATTCATAATGATATATCTATATATATGAATACACACACACACACACACACACACACACACACACACACACACACACACACACACACACACACACACACACACACACACACACACACACACACACACACACACACACACACACACACACACACACACACACACACACACACACACACACACACACACACACACACACACACACACATATGTATACACATGTACGGATATATGTATGTACATGAGCACACAAACATACGAGTATATATATATATATATGTGTGTGGGTGTGTGTGTGTATGCACTTATACATATATATGTATATATAGAGATAGATAGATAGACAGATAGATATATGTATGTATGTATATATATAAAGACAAAGGGGAGAAAGAGCAGTTAAAGCAAACTCCATGCGAACGATTAGAAAGCGTGTTTGAATGTGGATGAAGAAGTATGTTTCTTCTTTCTCTTTCACTTTATATATATGTTTGCATGTGTGTGTTTTTGGGTGTGTGTGTCTTAAATAGTGCGTACCCACATCTAACTAAATCTTTACAATGCAACATATGTAGACATAAGTGTGCGTTTATCATACATTAATATAAAGAAGAGTATAAGTGGTGCATGTGTGGGTTTTTGTGATACGATTTTACCGTAGTTGAAATTAAAGTTTGCAACCATTTAAATTCTAGACAATTCAATAGTTTTTCTCACTTAGGCATTTCTGCTGGTTTTTACTAAATATCTGAAGACAAATATTGATTCATAAATTGATTTCATTATTGCTAGACGCCACTATATTTGCTGTTATTTTCAATTATTGCTAATGATTTGCTTGGCATATACTGATGCTGTTACTTTCCATACCATTACCTTCATCTTCATCTTTCTTTCTTCTTTCTTTCATTCTTTACGTTCTACGTTCAAATTCCGCTGGGGTCAACTTTAACTTTATTCCTTTCAGGATTGATAACATTAGTACCAGTGGACCTCTGAGGACGCCATAATCTACCTACCTCCCCATCCTTAAAATTGTTTAATTTGAAAATCTTTCTTCTTCATATATTTTCTTCTTTACTCAAGTTTTTTTTTTAATCCTTGAGTGTTGCATGTGTATCGTACCTGCTACCTGCAGCCTACGGTACCATGTTATCTTTTCTCTTCAACTGTATAATCCTTTCCTGATGTTTCTGGCCGTGTCAAGCAGTCAAACCATTTGTAACATCTCTACTGGGCACTCTATTCCGATTACTTTTATATTTCTCTCGATGCCTATCTTCACCTTCGTCGTTGTCGACGCCTACCGCAACTGGCAGTAGAATGGGAGAATTCCTAGAGCTGTTAGCAGAGGTGTGGTGACACTGCTGAGGACGGACGCCGATAATGGGGACCCATAACTTTGCTAAACACAGAGTTTCAAATTTTGGTCAAGGTGTTAGCGAAAAAGTCGGTCCTTGTCATCGGTAGCCTGCTCGGAGAAGCGCAAACGTGAGAAATCCCGAACTGCTCTATCCACGACGTTCTCCACTTTCTGCGACACATCATAGAGAGGGCTGGGGACAAAGCTGGCTTCGAGGGAGCTCTGGTTAATTTGGATCAATTGAAACCATTCGATAGTGCTGACCATAGCTACTTGGAAGCCGTCCTGAATGCAGGCGGTTTCGAACAGGATCGCTGCAATGCACAGCTGAATCTGTTCAGTGGTCAAAGTAACAGCCACCTATCGGAACCGTTTAGTAACGCACGCTTGGTCCATTATGGATGCCCGCTGTTGCCTCTTCTGTAAGTATTGGCACTCGAGACACTACTGCAAATGTTGGAACACTTAAGGGACATCTCTTTCGAACTGGAACACGAGAGGGCATTGTCGGCATACGCGAAAGACGTCACTGACATGGTGTTGGATGCCTCCGAAGTGGAGATAGTTCGCACCATCCTAAAGGAATATGAGTCGGTTGTAAGGGCTAAAATCGACCCGACAAATCGGTGGGCTTGCAGTTGGTTTCCTGGAGAAGCAGGTCGATGCCATCAGATGGCGTTATACTGCTCGGGATCTGGTTTAGTCCCGACCTGCAGGATAAGAATTTCGATGATAAGAACAGAGTGGGCAGCCTTATCCAGAAATGAGCTGAGAGGAATCTGTCCTTGTAATGTGGGGCAGAGGTGCTATCATTCACCGCTTGATCGTTGTGCCTTGTCCCGATGACTAGCTTCGAACGCCTCTCATTTAAATTCTTGTGGAAGGGACGAGTTCTAATTGTCAAGCAGTCAGTCTGTTGCTAGCATCCTCTGAGTGGCGGATTAGACATGTCGTGGCTCCTAATGCGCGGACACGCTCTTAAGTTACGCCACCTGAAACGATTTCTGGACGGTGTGCGTATGTGGGCTCTATTTGTGAGGCTCGTCTTTCCGCAGCTCATTTCCACGACGGAGCTGAATCATGATAGAAGAAAAGACCGAGACTGGGTTCCTGGCATCTAGAATGTCGTCAGGTGCTCACAACTTTCTACCAGTCGTGAAATAGGATCGTTCCGCTTTAGAAATTTATAGAGGGCTGGTAGCGGGAAATTGCGACGGCATTCTCGGGGAGACTCTGCGAGCCGATGAAAACGACCAAACCAGATCCCGAGCAGTATAACGCCATCCGATGGCATCGACCTGCTTCTCCAAGAACCCAACCGCAAACCCACCGATTTGTCGGCGTTGAATTTAGCCCTTGTAACCGACTCATATTCCTTTAGACAGTATTTGTCTGTCTTATTCAATATAAAATCCGGCCGACGATGTTCGATTGTACGATTCGTCTAAAAATCATAGTTCCTGAGTATCGTTACTTTTCTATCCTCCTGCATAACTTTGCTTGGTACAATCTCATACCAGTTCTCTGTTACTTCATATTGGTATTTACGGCATAAGAGCCAATGAAGATACACACACACTTTATCGTAGCAACGCTTGTATTTTTTGTGCAAAGCTATCACACCCGTTTACCAAGTGGGTCACACTTTCCACTCTCTTTCCACAGAGTATGCATTTCTGGGTGTCAGAGTTTTATAGATGTTATACTTCACTGAATTGGTAGCAAGAGCCTGGTCTTGTGCCACAATGATCAAACTTTCGTTGGTGCGCTTCAAATCACCTCGCTCAAGTCATGCCCACGATGCTGTATTATCCTTAACGCCTTGTGTATTCTTTTCAGACTGTCCGTGCGTTCTCATTTCAAAAAGGTCTTCTTTTCTCTTCCCCTCAGCTCTTTGGCCAAACTCGTTGCCCATCATTTTATCTGCATTTACACCCATATCTTTCACCGCATATTGCAGCAGATCTTCATGACTATTTTTTAAATACTTGGCAAGCGTTCTCCTTTCACTCTTTATACAATGGTCTGTACCAATTAGTCCTCTGCCACTATTCTTTCTCTTCATATACAGTCTGTTTGGAATTGTTTTAGGGTATAGCGCCCCACCCAGTGTCACCAACTTTTTCGTACTTCTGTCGAGTGTTGATATTTTCTCCTTAGTTCATTTGAGGATGGACGTACTATGTCTCACCACCGCAACTGCCCAGGTATTCATTGCGGTAATCAAATTGTTTGGCATTCAGGAAGACAGTGTATTATTATTATTATTATTTTATGTTTGACTTTTGTTTTGCATTTGTACAAGTTGGATCCAAGTCTCACCCAGAGACCTCAAGAGACAACAAGTTAGAAGTTCATGTAGGTGTTATGCCTAGGGTACCATATATTTGGATTTGTACAGTTTTGTTCAAGTGAATGTTTAAGAAACCATAAGAAAATTATGTGTTTGCTTTAAAATTTGAGATCACATAGACAGTATTTTACGTAGGGTATGGGCAGTTCCCATGAGCACTATCTTTTGAACTTCAGCCATTTTGGGGTTTCCTGGAATCTGATCTAGGTAGTAATCAGCCCGTTTCGCTGTCATTCCCAGGGCACCTATGACAATAGGTATTGTTTTCGTCTTCAGATTCCACAATTTGCTAATTTCTATTTCAAGATATTTATATTTGCTCAGTTTTTGGTAGGTCTTGACAGATACGTTTATATCGATTGGGACAGTCATATCAATGAGGAGGCATGATTTTTGTCTGAAGTCTTTCAGTATGATGTCTGGCCTATTTGCGTCTATCTTTCTGTCAGTTTGAATGGTGAAGTTCCAGAGGATTGCAATGTGATCATTTTCAAGTACTGGGGGTGGTTTGTGTTCCCACCAGTTTTTATCATGGGGCAAGTCCAGGTTTTTGCATATTACCCAGTGAATATATTGTGCAGCTCTATCATGCCTGTTGAGATACTCTGTAGGCGCAAGCAGACTGCACATGGAGACAACATGATCGATGGTCTCATTTTGTTGTTGGCATATACGACATAATGGGGAGCTGCCGTTCTTTAATATGTTAGATATACCTTTGCCTGTTTTGTTACTGAGTAAGATGCTTTCTTGCTTTCATATTTTAAGACAAGTTTTAGCATCCAGTCCTCAGAGCTTTTCAGATAGGTGTCTAGGCCAATTGTGGCTACCTTCATTGATAATGCCAGCTGTAAAAGTCCTCGGCCTCCTTCTTTTCTTGGCAGATAAAGACGTTCTATATCTGCCTTAGGGTGGTGCATTCTATGCATTGTCAACAGTTTTCGTATTTTTCTGTCAACATTACATATTTCAGTAATTGACCAGTTAACGATGTTGAAACTGTAAGTCACGATTGGTATGGCTAGAGCATTGATCGCTTCGATCCTGTTTCTCGCGTTCAGCTCTGTCTTCAGTATTGCTCTCACCCTGCGATAACATTCTCTTCTGATCCTTTCCCTCATCACTGAGTGCTTGATATTGTCCCCTTCAATTACCCCTAGGTATTTGTAGCTCTCCGCTGGTTCTAACTCTTTTAGGACATTTTGCTGGTCAAGGTTCACATTAGATGTATTTGTCATTTTTCCTTTGATAAAGGTAGCTTTTGCACATTTATCAAGGCCAAATTGCATCCTGATGTCATCACTGAATTGTTTAACAATCGCTAGTAGGCCTTTGAGTTGTTGGTCATTTTTTGCAAAGAGCTTTAAATCATCCATGTAAATGAGATGATTTATATTTTTATCAAATATTTTATAACCATACTGTGCATCATTGAGCAATTTTGAGAGCGGTATTAGGGCTAGACAGAAGAGGAGTGGTGATAGTGAGTCACCCTGGAAAATGCCACATGAAATTCTTACATCTCCAGCATTTAGAGATTCATTGTCATTGTTCAACATCAGTGTGGTTCTCCATGATCTCATACTTACAGATAAAAAGTTTCGCAGAGTAGGAGCTATTTTATACATTTCCAGACATTTCCTAATCCAGCTATGTGGTAGGCTATCAAAGGCCTTTTTATAGTCTATCCAGGCTATTGACAAGTTTTTGTGTCGCTTGTGACAATCTTCTAAGATCATCTTATTGATGAGTAGCTGATCTTTACAACCATAAGATCCACGTTTACATCCCTTTTGCTCATTAGGGAATATGCTACTTTCTATTAAAAAACTATAGGTGTACTCGGTTAGGACGGATGTTAGTGTCTTATACATTGTTGTTAAGCAGGTTATGGGGCGATAATTTTTTGTTCGTTTGTTTCCTCATTTTTTGGAAGCAGGAATGTTAAACCATTAACTAGCCAAGAGGGCATCAAACTAGGATTTTGCAAAACATCGTTGTAAAGTTTTGTTATCAGTTCATGGCTTTCTGGGAAGGCATTCAACCAGAAGTTAGGAATTTTATCCTTTCCTGGAGACTTCCATTTGCTTGACCTCCTGAGAGCAGATCTTATATCTTCTACCTTGACCCCCTCCCACTTTTGCTCCTCTAAGGAGTCTAGGTCTGTAGATATTCTATCAATCCAAGGGGCCTTTTCATTGTGTGTTTTATCTTCTGCCCAGATTTTATTCCAAAATTCTTGCACTTCTTCTTTTGATGGGACAGACTTTATTGTTACTGGTGTTTTCCCTATCTTCCTGTAGAAATTTTTGGGGTTATTTTTGAACATGTTATTATCTCGGAAGAATCTAACACGCTTTTCATACCTTGCTATGCGGGCAGCTTTAGCACATACCTTTTGCTTGATGGTTTCTATGGTGGCATCAATGTCAACTATGGTTTTCATATTATATTTTTTCTTTAGTTTATGGGTCTTTGTAGGTTTGATACTCTTGTCAAATTTAAGGTGTTTCAAACATTCTATGTCAGATCTAAGCAGCTTAATTTGGTGTTGAATGCGTTCTTGCCAAGAAGGCTTTTTGTGGGAGTGTTGTCTTTTTCTAATCTTTTCACCACATAGAATCGTTGAGATTCTTGCGGATGCGATAGTACAGGTGGTTGAGATCTGTAATATCAACATCATTAGCTGAAATTATATCCTTAAGTGCAAGGCGGATTTTACCAATTATTTTCAGGTTTTGGTTAGAATTGCGAATTTTGGGGAGAGTGTCGCGTTCATTCATACTAGTTTCTTTAATTTTCAGCCATTCAATCATGATTTGATTTTTTAGATCATGTAGTTATTATTATTATTATTATTATTATTATTATTATTATTATCATCATCATCTTAATCATCATCATCTTAATCATCATCATCATCATCATCATCATCATCATCATTATTATTATTATTATTATCAACAATGACATTTAGAAATATTTTTCGTGATTTTTAATATCGTCTATTATCTTTGACAGTGACTACGGTGAAATTACTGGACACCAAATTTGATATCTAACCATATTTAAGTTTTGAACTTCTAGTTTATGAGTTTGAAATACTTCATTAAATATTTTATATCTGTCATAACCGACGTAAAATTCCAGACAAAAGTGTATTTGGCAAAAGTATTAATTTATATGTCGTCTAAGTAACTTTTAATATCGACTGTTAAATTTTGGAGTGACTTGTCTGAAATGATTGAAATATGGACTTAAATATACATTGGTTCCAAATTTTGAAACACGGCTAGTAATTTCGGGGAAGGTAGGATAAATCGATTACATCGATCACAGTGCTTAACTGGTTGTCGACCTTGGTGATATGTGAAAAAATGTCGGAAAAATGCCGTTAAGTATTTTGTCAGGAGCGATAATGATTCTCTCAACTCGCCGCCTGGATTTAACCCTATATTGTATGAATTACTAAGGACAGTTACAATGAAATTATTTTTACTGAAATTCAATCAAAATTTATAATTGACAAGTGAATCCTTGCAAAGTGTCATGTAAGTGTGAATATGTGGTGATATGGAGCTTTGTTAATCAGAAGTGATAGTATGCAAATAATGTAATTAAAATTGTAAATAAATACTTGAAATGTAATGAGTATCACACAAAGGCTATCTAAAAGCACAAGAATAACAATAAAAGTGTCTGCTTGATATATGGTAAAACAAAAACTGGTTTTATTCAGTGTGAATGTGCTTGACACAGTTTAATTTTTCTATAAAACAAAAATTAACATTACATTTACCACAGCTAACCCTTGAAATTGAGTCACAACCTGGATTCTTGCATCTATCCTTTTTACTCCCTTCCAAGTTGTGAGGCCTGTCATCTATACGATCCATGTGGATTAGCCTATTTGCTATTGTGGCTGTCGTTGCTTTGGACTTTCTGGTCTGCATTTGCCTTTCTACTTGGCTTAGTGGTGAGAGTACTCTTTTGCTGAATTGGATTTAGCTGATCTCATATGTGACTCGAAATGCTCACTTTGAAATCTCTAAGATTTATGTTTGATACGTTCTCAGCTTCATAACGTCGGACTAGAAGCTATGATTGTACCCACAATCATTTCGAGAATGTGGAGAATATATCAACGGTACAACGTTTTTAGTGAACATGGCTTTTGTAGAGGCACAACAGTCCATTCAGTAAATCTACCCCACTCATGAATTCATTTCAATCGCAAAACATTGAAGAGAAAGAATGGTTACAGAGTACTTTAATTTTCTGTCAAATCTGGAGATTTCTGTGGTTGGATCGACCACTTCATATGTTGAAAATAGTAACACCACAATTATCGAATTATTTTGCCGCACTGATCTCCACGCCATCAAAATAGGTCGTCCATACTTTGACCGACCCCCTGCCATTTAATGCTGCGTCTAATCACAAATTACATCCAGGTTAACAAGTGACATGCACTGTACCAACATATTACTATACCCAGTTCGTGTAGAGGCCTTACGTGCTCACCACTTGAAAAGCAATTGTCAAAATACAGCTTGTATAATTTGTTTCTTGGTATATTTTGCGGCAGTATCATCGCAATCTTCCAGATGCCAAGTCTGGTTTATTTGGTCATGTTTCATAAGCCCATCTATTTCCGATAACACTGTGGTTTCTCTTTACCGCAGAATCTGCTGCAGTTCATCTTTCTGTGAAGGTGATAAAAGATATGAAAAGCTTTCTAATGTTACTCAGAGAAGCTTGAAATTTTCAATTCTCAGTTTGTGTAAGCAGTCACTTTCTGCAAGTAATTATAGTAGAATGCACACTGTTTTTTTAAGTAACAAAGAATGAAAACAATATTTTGCATTCTTTTCTATCAATGTCCACGAACAATTTTAGTGAAGTAACTTGAAAAACTTGTGAAACAGTACAAAATAATTTGTTCATAAATTATAAGTTTAGTGAAGTTTTACAATTTGAAATTTCAGTATTCTTGAAAATATAAGTCTGCCGGTTGTTTTGAAGCATACAAAGTTGTTTTTTGCTGTAAAGACTTGTTTACACGTAGGACGTCTGTTCAAAAACCAAAGAAGAGCGTTTCTTTAGATTAAAATCAGACATTTATGCACTTTTTGGTTTGTTATTTTAAATGCACAGTATGCAATATAGGGTTAAGTAAATGTTAGAACATGGCTAGTTTGGGATCATGCAGATCATTAAGAAACTGAACCCATCCATTAGTAATAGACAAGAAGTGCACAAATCGGATTGGATATTATATAAATAGCAGTATTTTCTCTTGACAGATTTATTTCGTAAGCTCTATATTTGTGAACTCTTGTTTTGTCTTCTTGGCTTCTGTTTCTAATTCTTTATTTCAAATTTGCTTTCTACTCGCCTTCAAATAATTTTACGTACTCTTTTCCACAATTCTCCCTTCAAATTATACTCTGGTATTAGACTTGTGGTATAATAAGTATAGCTAGATAATGCTATTAGAATAGTTAGTGTAAAACCTACGTGTTTAAGTAGTCATAGTTTTAATCCTTGTAGTATCAACTGAAAAATGACCAAGTAAAATGATGGCGTAGATTCATTCTTCTACACATCGTAACAAAAACTGCTTTTATTCGTAGTATAATAATAGTTTCAATAAAAGGCTAGTTGTTAATCGAAAGCAGAACAAGGAATTCATTTAATCACGGTTGAAATTTCTATTCAATTCTTTTCTTTAAAGACGTATTTTTCAATGATTACAGTTACATCTTAAAATGAAATATCGAGTATTGTGTCTGGCTCTGCAATGAAAATATATGCATAATAAATGTTTTACTTCCGATTTTCACTTGAGTAATATTCGGGATTTGCAAATAATGTACAGTGCTTGCATGGCTGTATGTATACGTATCAGAATCAATATCTATGAAATGACCATTCTTTCGTGTATGTGTTTAATTAGCAATTATACACCATTCTCGCATATAACTTTCAGTATATGTCAAATCCATTAAGAAAAGTCTAAATTAAACTATACTCTGGCGAGTATCTGTTGTAACTGAAACTATCGTATCTCTGTGAGTAGCTTGTGATCTAACTTTAAATGAACACGAATATTGATAAAATATAAGACTGGTGTAGCATATTGATTTTAATGTTTTGAGAATGCTACATTCAAACGGCGGATAAATGAAAATTATCTAATACTAGAATATGTATTTTAGAATGTTCTGTTGACTTAACCGTTAATATTCATATCAGGTTCGTAATTGGTTCACTTATCTGATTTAAAGTTAAATTCGATTTTATGTGAAGCAACATTTAGATGTCAATACTTCTTGTATTCAAGAAAAACTCTACTGTAGTCTGATATCAATTTAAAACATTGATTTAAATTACTATTTACCTTTCGACTGAAATACTGGAGTGGAAATATTCATTATACAACGTTGTATAAAAGAATACTTTTCTGATTAACAAATGGTATATTTTGTAATGATATGTATGCAATGATATTCATACAGTACACTATCAATATTTCGCCATATACAATATCTCAGTTTAATATAACAGTGGTGTAAGAAGCAATTATACAAATTGAAATTAATATCAACTCTCATAATAAAATTCCATTTTATATTTTTTCTGTATTCTCTACGCAATTGTATTTGAATTGCGTTTTAGTTAACGCCGCATTCCCTCTAATATACATTATACGAAACATTATGGAGTTGTAATTTTTCTTCTTTGTCTTCACAGTCATGTTTATATATTCTCTTAGAAATGTCATCAATTATGCAAGGTGGCATAAATTATAGTATTTAAAATTAAGATAAACATACATAACACAATGTTACACTATAATTGAATTAAAGATATGAATTATTAAAAACTGCCAATAGAAATATATATTATGTGTAAGTTGAAAGCAAATGACAACATTAAATGAACAATTGATTTTGGCTACTTTAATGTATGAATTGAGGATATTTGAATAAAGGCACATCATTTTAGAAATCAATCAATCGGGTTTATGACACGCTATGATTCCTGTGTCACAGAGAAGCAACCATAAATACATTTTAGTCAATATCAAACCAGGCGTACAGAAAACTCTTCTGATCCGAAGTGTCTCTTTATCAATACAGTGAAAACTGAATTTCAGTTTTCAAGCACACACACACACACACACACACACACATACACACACACACAACACACACACACACGTGCACACAAAAACACACACACACAACACAACACGCACCACACACAGCACAGACGCAACCACACACACACATATATGTATTTAAAAATACATACCCATATACCATTATATATATATATATATATATATATATATATATATATATATATATATATGTGTGTGTGTGTGTGTATCAACATATATTCGAATACATATATTTACGTAGATAAGTAAATGCATGTATATAAACTTTTCTGTATCCTTCTGTTTTTACATAGGCAGACACTTACATACATATAGCTATATATATATCTACGCACACACTCATACGTATATCAATATATAAATATATATACATATATACATATATATGACTATATATATATGTATATAAATGTGTGTGTGTGTGTGTGTGTGTGGTGTTCATATAAATGTATATATGTATAATATCGCTTACCATTCTATTTGTATAAAAACGATGCAAATTATTAATGTTTTGAAATAGATGCTAAATATATAAATTTATCACTTCAAAATATATTTACTTACTTCCCTAAATATAAATCAAAGAAACGTATTTCTCTCTTTGATGAATACTTATTTTCTGCTAGCAGATATATTCTTTTGACATTGCTTTCTATAATGATTGATCTTTTAACCCGCGAAAAGCATAAAACTGTCAAAAATAAATTTTTAACAATTGATAAATTTGTCGATTAGAAAATATCGACAATAATTTTGCAAAAGTCACAGACTAAATATATTAAATTCTATATATTTGCTTCATTCTGTAGAATTGTTTCATATTGATTTTTATGTCGACTCAAGGTCACAGATATAGTGTAACGTATGAGATTATGTAACGTTCATTCATTTCAGCAGTCATCTAGCTAAGTGAATTGGTTGAAAGTGGTACCCGAAACCAGGTTGTATTATTAGTAGAAATAAAGTCTTAAAACGGAACTTATATAATAATGATTCAAGTAATAAAATGAAATTTCCAATTTTCGTTATACAATACTCTGTGACAAAAAAAATTGCAGAAAATAATTAGATAACCATGTTAGGCCTGAATGTGTAGTAAGAAATTTGCTTCCCAGCTACATGGTTCCGCATTCAGTCCCTATCGGTGACAAACCAAGCAAGTGTCTTCTATACACCCCAGGGTCGATCAAAGCTTTCAGACCAGATTTGGTTGTCGGAAACCGAAAGAATCCCGTCCTATATATGAATATATATATCTATGTGTGTGTGTCTGTGTTTGTTTACATCTTCGTAACTTAGCGGTTCGGACTAAGAGACCCTGACGAAATAAGTACCAGTCTTATAAGAATTAACGAACTGAGATCGATTCATTCGGCAAAATGTCCCTGCAAATTGTTGCCTCAGAATGGTCGCATTTTAATGACTAAAGCAAGTAAATGCTTGTTTTCTGCTTGCTCCTCCCCCAAATATGGAAGTTTGGGGAAGGGGGTTAGTAAATTACATTGACACCTGTACTTAACTGGAACTTCTTTTTTGGCTACGAAAAAAAGAAAAGTGAGGTCGACCTTGACAGAATATGAATTCAGAATATGAAGGCGGTGAGCTGGCAGAAACGTTAGCACACCGGGCGAAATGCTTAGCGGTATTTCGTCTCCCGTTACGTTCTGAGTTCAAATTCCGCCGAGGTCGACGTTGCCTTTCGTTCTTTCGGGGTCGATAAATTAAGTACCAGTTACGCACTGGGGTCGATGTAATCGACTTAACGCCTTTGTCTGTCCGTGTTTGTCGCCTCGATGTTTAGCCCTTCGTGGACAATAAAGAAATAAGAATATGAATTCAGAACATAAAGTCGGAAGTATGCCACTAGGTAGTTTACCCAGCATGTTATTTATCCAGCTCGTCCCCTTTATATATTATGTAGATATTAAGTTATAATGTTCGGTGGAAGATTAGGGAGCGTTTCTATACTGCACTGATATAAGTTCTCCCATTAACTCTATTCCTTCAAAGTAGAGATAATGAGGGAACATCTAGGCCGTCGATTGACTTGCTAGAAATATCCGCGAAATCTCTTCCAGCGTTAGAAATCACTGAACGAAACAATTTGTGCTAAAGAAAAAAAATGTTTGTCATCTTCTCTTGAACGCCTTTGATTATAGGTCATATTGCGAAAATCACGCAACTGGTACTTAATTTATCGACCCCGAAGGGATGAAAGGCAAAGTCGACCTCGGCGGAATTTGAACTCAGACTGTAAAGACACTAAATGCCGCTAAGCATTTCGCCCGGGGTGCTAACGTTTCTGCCATCTCGCCGCCTTGAAAAGCGAAATAATTGAAAGTAAATTGTAACGACAACACAATTATAGGATCTCTCATATCATTACGATACCTATATTCTCTTATTCTGTTACTTCTTCCAGTCACTTGACTGCAGCCACGCTGAGACATCACCTTGAAGGGTGTTAGACGAAGAAATCGACTCCAGGACTTAGTCTTTGTAAGCCTAATACCTATAATATCGGTTTCTTTTGCCGAACCGCTTAGTTGTGCGGGCATAAACACAGCAGCATCGGTTGGCAAACGATGGCGGGATGACAAACACAAACAAATAGATACACAAACACACATTTCCGTCTACCAAACCCACTCGCAAGGATTTGGTCGTCCCAAGGATATAGTAGAAGACAACTCCCGAAGGTGCCACGCAGTGGGACTATACCCGGAACCATGTGGTTAGTAAGCAAGCTTCTTATCATACAGCCACGCCACACCTGCACCTATGCTTACCGGAAGCTTAAATTACACAAGGTGTACATTCCTGGTATCCTCTTTTGATTCAATCGGCACAACAACCAAACTGATTCTTCTTATAATAAAGGTACTGTAGAAATTTCGTAATCGCATCGCAATGAGATGTTAAGTTATGTTTTAAACCCATAACGAAACTTATAACATTATGTGAATGTATGGTAATCGCTGAAACATAGAATGTTCCGAATAGTATGTCTCTCTTTCGTAAGACTCCACAAAATAGTACGTAGCATTATACACACAGAAATAATTTGTTTTAAAGATGGCTATGTAGATTAGCGATTGAGAGGATTCAATCAGCACTAATAAACCAATTTCATATGGTAATGGAAATATATATCTTTCATGGTGCAAATTTTACTTCTTTCGTCTATTAGATTAAAGCTGTGCTGGCTCACCTCTTTGAAGAGTTTTAATTGAACACATCGACCTTAGTAGTTATTTGTTTCAAATCTGGAACTTATTCTATAGGTATTTTTTTCCAAGCTGCTAGGTTATGGAGGTCGTAAACATACCAACAGTGGCTGTTAAGCATTGGTGGGCCACAAACGCAAACACGCAAGCCCACACACGCACTCTCTCTCTCACACACACACATGCGAATATATATATATATATATATATATATATATATATATATATATATATATATATATATATATATACATGTACATATGCAACAGGCTTCTTTCAATTTCGGTCTACCAAACTACCAAATCCACTCAAAAAACATTAATCGGCCCATGGCTATAGTGGAAGGTTGATTTCCAAGGTGCCATGCAGAGGGCCTACACCCCAGGGAACGTGGTTTTGTGTGTGTATGTGTGTGTGTGTGTATTGTGTATGTGTGTGTGTGTAATGCATTTGCTAATATATCCAGCAGCTTGCCTGTAATTTGTTCGTTTCCGCAATTTTTCCACTGCAACATAACAAGCAAATAATGTATCTTGCCCAAGTACAAGATAATGGCTAATTATAAAAGCAGAGGAAAAGTACATGGCTGTCATAAACTATTTATTTTTTAAATAACTTTTGAAAACTCTAACTTTCCGAAAGAGATGACTTTTAATGTTTTTTTTTTTTTAAGAAATCGTTATACATCAAATCTACACTCAGAAAATTAATCATGATAGAATACATTATCCGACATAAAAAAGCATTTATAATATACATACTTCATTCAGAGCAAAAATGAAATTAGGATACCACTCCTCTCAATTAGCAATTAAATATGTGAGCACCGTCAAAGAGAAAGTCAATGTTAATAAGCATATATTCTACCAAAGGAAGTGAGATATTCATCGGGAGCATCTTTTAAGCTATATTAAAAATATACGTTCAATGTGAATGTAAGATATAATTGGAGTTGACAAACTGAAAGAAATGGATGAAGATAAAATAATTGCATTTTCTCAGTCATTATTTTTTATTTGTTGATGCATCTTATAAAGGGTTTCTAATTTAATTATAGTTGAATAGCTTTAATGTTGAATAATGTATTTTACAGTGTTATAAACTCGATAATTCATAAAAGAAAACATTAATTGAAGTTTTTTATTGCATGTTTGGGACTCATACACAATATCAATTTTATTTTGGCTGTAAACCACATAAGACTGTCGGTTGGTTATTTCTGAAATAATAGTGTAAATCAGCTTATTTTATAAATGCATTAATTCGCTATTTCATTCTCAATCACAACAAAGGAAACTTTTAAAATGCTCGCTTTCATGTTTAGTTCTCTCCTCGCATGATATTGGTTTACCTTGGAGCCAAGTCGAATGTGTCATGTTTATTATGTTAATAACTGTATGAAAACCTGATTACAGTTTCGCATCGTATAATAGCCAGAACCAGATTCTTTCAATATGTACCTGTTTTATCCTCGATATTGCAATAAACAGTAGCAAAACCTAACATTCTCTCCATTCATTAGCAAGATTAAACTATCCGTCACTCCTAAAGCCTTCTACATATGCCAGTTTTCCCAAAAATATAATCTTTTATGGATACAATAAATTTTATATTTCCAAGAACCGCGTTCCAAGGATTTGATGTTATCTTCTCTAAAATAGTGGAATATACCCAAAAGATCAGGTACTAATATCTACAAAGCCCCAATGCAGTTGCCGCAATGTGTACCTGTAAAAATATAACTTTTGAAGTGCTTCATACTTTTCAAGGTTTCCAGTGTTCCTTTAAAACGAATCAAATGCGCCGTTTCAATTTGAATAACAACTACATTGACACCGCTACTGTGGAAGCACCCGCAAAATTTCTGACCAGTTCTTATATTAGTAATTAAAGAATATACTGTTCATTAGTATGTAGGGCTCGGTTTGTTTAGTTTTAGCTTCATTGTCGCTGAAATTAAACGGTAATTAATATAATAAATTAGAGCAAACATTCTTTTTACACATCTATTGATTACGATTATATATATATAGGTTGTTTTCAAAATGATGACTGTCTAATATATCTATTTATGAAACAACTAGTTAGCGAATTAAAGAATTTAAATTGTGGAAAAGAGAAAATATATGAAATTATATGATAGAGGTAAAATATATCATAAATAGTCCACAGATACATTCATAATTTATTTCATATAACTAGTATTACATTTTTTCTTGATCGACATTGGTATTCAATAGTTTCTGAATCAAAAAATAAAACCTTATACACATAACTAGGCAATCAGTAGTCCTAGGCATGATTCAACTGAACGAATCGACCGAAGTTGTCAATAAAAAATTGTTAGACGCTTCTCATCAACTGTACTTATTTTTGAGGAGAGTTAGTCATCACCCTTTTAAACATCAGCACTAAAATGTATGGGTGCCTTTAGAGGGTCTAACTCTGTAGCAAATATTTAGGTCAGATCTACTGTTACATCACAACTTGATATCTTGAGATTCTGTTCCCTTCAGCAACCATCATCGAATCATGCGTGTCTCGGAAGAAATTAACTGCGCTTCCTTTCTGTCATTGACTAAGTATAAAACGAGATAACTTCTAAATATATAAACATCCTGGTATATGCTCTTTCATCGTCATTTTTTTTTTTTTTGCTAAATATTTGCAAAAATTCATGCGTTTATAATTTTAGAAAAGCGTGTCTTCCTTTTATTGTGTGGACGGATAAACTATTTACCAGTAATATAACTGTTTCTATAACTCTTCTGTTGTAAACCTTTTGAGCTAACGATGATTTTAACGCTTGAAGCTTAGAGATGTGAATCAGTTATAAGTGATTTTTTATTGTTGATCATATATCGATCTGCTACATGTTGTTTGAAATGGTGATGGAAATATGAAACACAAACTGCATTAAAAAAAACGGATTCCGCTTTCCTTGCAGAACTTGATATTTAAAAGAAAATGTTAGAAAAGTACATTTTTTTAAACTCTAAAGTAACAAAATAAAGAAACGATCCAAGAAACTAGTTTCTTGAAGCAGAAAATAATCTTTAATGATTAAATCTTCAACATTTTCTACCTTTCTGCTATATTATATGCCTCTGCTGTCATGTATTTCAAACAAGGTGTTTCTTTAGATCCTCTGCAACCAGGAAAGTAGTTTCTTTAAAAAAAAATCTGTATATCATTTCATTTATAAGACAGTTTTTTATACCGATGTATAAACTCAATCCAGAACATGATCTCTCTGAAATATATGCAAAGTGATGCAAAATATATATATTGGCATCTAAAATAAATATTTTTTTTTTAATATACTGGTACAGAATTGTTTTGTATAAAATATATCCTAGACACTCCGCTTAAATAAATTCTCATTTATTCATATTCTGCCTTCTGTTTTGTTATCCATTTATCTTTTTCCCAAGAAATCATAGTTCTTCAAAACATCCAGTTATTTTCCTTTTGTTCCTCAGTGCTTATGTCGCATTACTATTTTCATTCCGAGAGAGTAAATATCATTCTCTCCAGTCATTGACTGTTAGTCAAATCCTAACATTTTATGTTTCATGCTGCAATGTCTTAAGCGAATGTAACATCTGTGCGAATTGATCATGATATGTTGCAATATTAGCTTATTGTTATGGTTAGAAAACATGGTTTACTCAATATAAACAAAAGAAATATGCTTGTTAATTGCATTAACGTAAAAAGTATTGAAGTAGACTTCAAGTTCGAGTATAAATCGCACCATGCTTGTTTTCTCATCAATTAGAAAAATACACAATATGTAAATGTAGCTGTATGATAAACAGTAAAATTAACCATTCTTGAAAGACAGTGTTTATTTTAGTTTACAAAATTCGAAATATCATTTCCATTTCGAACACATGGCTTTATTTACACGAAAATTCCAGTTGAATTTCGTTCACTGAAATATTTCTTTTTAGCACATAACATACTAGTCTACTCTTTACACATTTCTATGCAGTTGTAGTATATAAAATATTCCAATTTTCAAAGTATATGTAACTTCAAGACACCAAAATTCGTAGATATACACTAAATGAAATACAGAAAACATTATTTATCACATACAACAATTTCTTTTATTCCTTCAGAGCAAAACAATAATGATAATATTTTATAATGCTGACAGTACACCTCCACCCCACCCCAAATACTGTCTGCCACAGAACAAGAATTACTCTCCTGTGAAAGACAATCTACTCAGTGATATTTACCATGCAAACAAATGTTTTGTTTAAGATGTAAACTTTTTTTCATCATAAAAGTGGTTTGTACTCGCGAACAAGTTACTTTAAGATTTGATCACTTTCGAAGTCGAGAAGAGGTATTTCCATATGAAATTGGACTAATTAAATAATGTATACATGTTAGAAGCGTATTTTATTTAGGTAAAGGAAGTATATTTTATGAAACCAATGCAAAATAATTGCTACTTGAGTGTGGTACATTAGTAGATTCATTAGAGTGCTTTGTGATATTCAGTTGAATAAATTCACTATTTAAGCTCAGATCTCACCGAGATCAACTTTGATGTAATGTTTGCTTTTAAATCGGTAAAATAAGCAGCCAGTTAAGTACAGGGATCGATATAATTGGCTCTACACCTCCCTAAATTTGACGTCTTGTGCCTACATTACGAATCAATATCAATTGACGTTCTAGAAAATAAAGCTCGCGTTTCAATGCAACACATTTAGATTAGTGCTTTTGTCTATCAAGTTCAAAACTAAGCAAGACACATTTCACATTTCATCTGTCGATATTCGATGATTCAAATGACGGTAATATATTAAACGTAGACTTTCATACTTGTTATAACAAACTTTCTTCAGGCTTTCCTGCTACCATATATAGAACATACAAAACACTTCAAACGCATATACAATTATGTGAATATATATGTATATTCATATATATATATATATATATATATATATATATGAATATACACGTCGTATTCTTATTGTGTGTGGGTGCGTGCGTGTGTGCGGGATATTGTGTTTGTCCCCCACCATGGTCGTATTCGAGTGACTGAAACAAGTAAAATATAAAAGATGTGTATGTACGCACATATGTATGCATTGATGCATTAATATTTCTTACTAAATCGTAACTTACAAATATCAGTGTTTAGCAAAGCAAGTTATGGTCATGTATTATAAAATTTATATTCATAATAATATATCCTGTCGCACAAAATATAACTTTTTGATTTTCCTTTTGTCGCATCACCGTTGTTAAGAAAGTGTTATTTAGCTTTAGATTTTCGGCGCTGCAGGTGTAAAGTTTAGACAGCTTGCAACCCGATTGTAAATATTTCTTAAATCATCGGAGTTACATTGTATGTATATTAATTGTGACACCATTATGAATTTTAATCCGACACAATAAGTTTCTTAGGTTTGATAACACAAGAAACGTTGGCTGACGAGGCGAGGGAAATATCGTTCAATACTAGAGCAGAACGGGAGTCGTTAGATATTATTGTAATTGTTAGTAAATAAAACTTGTAGTCTGAAGAAAATACATAAAAAGTCATTATCTTCTTTGATACATAATATTATTTAAATCTAATTTCACGTCGCAAATATAAATTTTTACAAAGTTTTAAGACTATCTGAAAGTTCTGAGAACCTAAAAAAAATCTCCTACCGTTATTTTGTACAATTTACGCACTAAGTTGTCATATATACTAGATTTTAAAAAGGCACTATACTTTAGTGAAATATAGTACAAAGACATGCTGAAGCATATGTATTAAGAAGTATATATATTAAGAGATGGAGCCAAATACAGGTGTAATTCAAATCATTTATACGTCCAACATACGTTTCGAAAAAAGCATTGAGATTATTCCAGGGGGGGAAAAATTATGTAAAACAATGCTATCATCTCGTAAGGGCAAAAAAAAAGGGAACAAAACACCTCAATAAGCCATTTTAACCGAATGTGATTACTGCGTATGTAAGTATATGATGCTAGGAGAACGCTAGCAAGTTATTTAAAAAAAAATTTTTTTATAGATTTAGCGTCAAAGTTGAGTTAGAGAATGAGAAGGAGGAGAAAGAAAGAAATTATGAGGAAATGAAGAGTGGAAAAATATAATGTGATACATGAATGGGAATAAAGTTTAAAAGCGTAGAAACGGATATACGTAGTTAAAATGAAATGTAAGAAGACAGTTAAAGGTCGAATTTTATAGATTGGTAGAAATTACTTATAGGAACTAAAGGTATGTTTTTGCCAAAGTTTACAACAACGATAGACGCTTTCTTTAAACGTGTTTACAAGAGTATTCCTCGAGAAACGGATGAAAATTAGTTATTCGTTACAGAGCGAACAAAAAGCTCTACCTTTGTCATATGGGAAGGATTAAGAAGTTTCTATCCCAAAACATATTGCTTATTATATTTCTTTAGAGACCAAATATATTTACTAAGCTCAGTATTGTTGCGTTTCTTGATATATCTAAATGTAGAATACTGGTTAGATCTTCTTTTCAATAACTGGGGTGAAGAGCTACCCATATAAAAAAAAGACATCAGAACTGGAAGTAATTTTACATTGATTAACAGTGTTTCTAGTTTTAGAATAACTGCTAAGGAAACGAATTCGGTCTGGATTTATATTAGAAATAATAATGTTGTTGCTATTATTGTTCAAAGGATGGTTAGCGTTAATAATATCACTGTTATTATTTTCATTAAGCGGATTTGTATTTAATACCTTATGGTTATGTTAAGAAATGACTTGTGAAAGGTTTTTGCTGTTTGAAAAACCTATCATAGCCTATCCATATTGGGTTGGTTGTTGGTGCACCTGAATGTAGCGGATGAGTCCCAATTCGGGCTTTAAGGCATCTTCTGCTAGTTGGCAAGTTGTTCCATGGGGGAGACTAGTCTGGGCTGTTGTTGCGTCTCGTACCTCCTTCTTTACTTTTCCTATATATATATATATATATATATATATATATATATATATATATATATACAAATAAATGTGCAAATTATAGCTGCCAATGCGTTTATGTGTTGTCCCGCTGCTTTCCGCCCATTACACCGCATATAATTCTGCACTTAGGTCCTGCAGAATCTTTGGATTTCATTTAAGCAACCCTTGTTCTACTTAACAACAGCTACTGAAAATGGACTATTGTGATATTCTTCCGCCTAACTGAAACGTTTTAAAATCACTGATGTGCTATATAATGCTGTGCTCCATAGCAGGCGCAGTGGTCCATCTGCGAAAAGTTGTCTCTATTATTTAAGCACATGGCTAGCATGTTTCCAACGATCTCTCTTCCTACGAACAAAAGAATAAAGTATAGTGGATAAAAATACTCATTCATTTGGTTTATATGCTGCAAACATTAAACATTCTTCTGTAAAATAATGTCAAGTTGATAAATCGGGTGGTATGTAGTCATTAAATGAATAAGTTATCACCGTAGGGGTATCAAGTTTTCTTGAAGCAAATGCTTTAGTATATATTCGATGGCTAGCTTGAACAATTATATGATGAATGTAAATTTAGACTAAAAACTTAGTTTGCCCAGCAGCATGACATGTCATGTGACAGAAGATGATACACAGTAGTTTCACCTTTCCATAGGTTCCGTTAGTTGACGTTAAATATATTGCTGTGTAATGACTCCAAATGATTTGGCGAAATTCAGGTGTGCTTCAGAGATATAAATTTGAATTTTCGACAGTTCATCATTATTTTTGTTTTGCAGGAGAAAACATGTTCGTACCACATAGTCGGTGCCTGTACATCTTTAGAACATCGTCATCATCTCTGCGCGTCTCATATTTCTTTGATTCCACTTGAACATTTTGAATGCATAAAGAAAGACAGACAAGAAGATGACCTCATGTTGCTCAGGCACATGATTCATACACATTTTATTATAAATTATATCATTGAATTTACTATACTTAGTCTCAGAGTAATCCGGACATCAATGTATTCACTGGTACGCACCGCTTTCCGTGGTTTAGTATTCCGTTTTCTTCGCTCATCTATGTAACGATGACTTTAGTAGCATACTCAAATCATTCCCGGGCAGAGGATCTCTCGATATCCCTCCGCCTTCCCTGCATCATCCTCTTTCACTTTGTGTATTCCATTTGCTTTTTTTTTCTCTCTGTTTCTGGGTGGTATAGTTTTCGTTTTGCTTCTGTTGTTTGGAATTGATCCGACTTTATTCATAATGTACACTATAAAAACAACGAAAAATGGCTGCACAGGCAATATAGAGTCTAATAATGATCAGTTCAAACAATGCCTGCAGCTCTGCATTGTTGATCACCGCAAACTATCATACCCCATGTTACATGATACTGACATCAGTAGTTTGAAATATAGCTGAATGCCCAGGTCAACATGGAACATACAACACGGTGTATGTGTGTGTATATATATATATATATATATATATATATATATGTGTATATGTATGTATGCATGCAAATATATACATATATATATGTATACATATTTACATATATATACATATATACACACATATATATATATATATATATATATATATATATATATATATATATATATATACCTATATACAAATATATATATACATATAAATAGACACACGCACGCACACACATACACACACAGTATTTAAAATTGTGTTTAATATTCAGTATACTTTCACACGCAAAAGTATACCTGCGTATATAGTCTATAGAATCACATAAGTATTATACACGCATTTGATTTCACTCTCTCTCTCCCACCCATACACACATACACACGCATACATATATATATATATACACATATGCAGTTGTGTATATTTATGTGTATGTGCGTGTATGTCTGTTTTTATGTGAACGTATATATATATATATGTATGTGTGTAAATGTATCTATCTATCTATATATATATATATATATATATATATATATATATATATACCATGCTTCATTAATTCATTTATATTGGGTATGTCCTTCATCTCATTTTGATCCATTCAATAAAACGAGTTTTCTACCAGTTTCTTCTGATTTGCTTTGCTAAAATTCCTAGTCTACATGGTTTATTGATTTCTGCCGGCCATACATTCTTCCTTTATTCTAAGTCATTTATTAAGAAACCGATTAAAGAGGGAAATCGAAATTTCTTATTGATTTCATTGTTAGTCTCAGCAATGTTTAGTTCACGAGATATTATTATTAGACGAGTTAGTTGGCGTGAATACTTATTTTCCATTATATAATGCTGTAACATTCTTTGCCATTTTCTGCTTCATTATACTCTTTCATCACATCATATCCATCATAGTCTTATGCCTCCTAAGGTAATGTTCTATAAAAATATAACGAAGTTGCTATTCTTATGTACGCTTATTAGTAGTTTGGTAGGAAATTACATACACCAGATTCAAAGGTACTAATAATGATAATGATAACAATAATAATAATAATGATAATAATAATACTAATAATAATGATGATGATGATAATAAAGCCATATTAATAATACTAAGCAACATTCGGTTTGAATAATACAAATGATTTTATTGCCATCTTCGTTAGTCACTAAACAACCAACCGTATTAACAAACTGCAACAGTTTTGAAGTATTCATTTCTTTTTCTGAAAGCAATATTCACAATGCTGTGATAACAACAAAAACCTCGAAAATGACGAAAGTGGAATAAAGACAGAAACTAACCTGTATTAATAATTGTGTGATTTGGAGTAAAACAAGGCACAAAAACAAAAATATATTCATAAGCGTTTCTTAAATTTTACTGTAAAATGGGTTATCCAAACCCTTTATTGATCAAATCTGAAGAAACCTAATCGACATAGGTTATGCTGTGCCGATAATACTTTCATCAATCTAATATTTAAGTTTACTTGCAAACAGCTGCATAACTGTTGACGTCCATAATGAAGATAACATCACGCACCTTAGATATTTCAGAATATTCTATAGGAAGGGGAAGTAAATAGAATAAGAAACGATGCTTATTGAAACAAAGATAAGTAAAATTAGTTTAAATATAGATCCACTCATTTTCCATTGGCGACCATATTGTCGCTGATTCTTAAGTTACTGAACATAATGTTGTATACAATCCTTAGAGAATTTCTCAAGAATTGTTGTGACTTTTGTGCGAGAGTAGACGCAATTATAGAAAGGGTAAAACATCCAAGTAACTTACATATAAAATTTAATTTTCTTGCCCCCATTTTTCACGCTTCAAATTATTTTAGACTTGGTTAAGACTTTCAACTTTTTATTTTAGAATAAATAAGTAAAATGAGTGCAAAACTTACATGAATGTAATAGGTCCAACTATATAATTCCCTAAGTTATTTCTCATTGTGCCTAATTCAGAAGGAAATCAAAAACTACTTTTTCGTACGTTGCTATGTTATTGATATATATAAACAAAAACTATTCCGAAGGCAGTTGAGATCTTGTCATTCTCATATTTATCGTAAATGTTATTTAAATATCTTGCTTTCATAGTCCATAGAAATTATTTCGAGAGATTATGTCATTCCATATTTGTAGCCTAATGTTTTTAGTGCATATCCTATATTTTGAGATACAGTTAATTGAGAATATTTTAGTGTCAAATCAAAGCTATCTGTTACAAGGTTACCCACCTGACGTAAATGGGCTGTCGAACCGCTTTTTGAGTCTGCTTTTTCTCACCGTAATTTGTCAACTCACATACAGTTTATAACATGACTTCAGTTATGTTGTGTAACATAGAGGAATATGGAGACAACCAATAAGGTACGGTACAACCGGATTTCAAATCCCATTTGAAGCTATCTCGCTTTACTTTAAACACGTTTTGTGTTTATGCCTTCCGTTATAAATATACAAAGTAAATACTTAGTCAAATATAGCCAACATCACGTATATTGTGCTAAGGTAAATTTACTTAGATAAAAATATATTCAATTATAACAAGAATTATGAAAAGTAATTACTACATATATATGAAAGGATAAACTAAGAAAGCTTCGATGTAGATTAAAGAAGTCAACCAACCATTCTGCACTGAAATATATTAAAAATTGTATTTATACTTAAATTAGGTCTCCACTACGTAAGATCATATTTTGAAAAACTACGTAACAAAATTTAATCAATAATATGGAAATATATTTAAAAGAAATTCACTGTGAAATATAAGCCTTCAAGACATTCTTCATAACGTATTAACAGTTTTTCAATATTTTAATAGATATCTGAACTTAATTTTATAATTTTTTTCAAAACTTGGCTACTGCTTGAGGTGATATTTCATTTACAGTTCATCATTGCGCATAGTACGACACTTCGACGGAAGCAATCGAATGAATCGAATTACAAATATCGATTGCTCATCAGAGTATAGCAATGTAACGATGTACGATATATACATATATATATATATATATATATATATATATATATTTATAAACTTACTTTTCCTTTGGCTGGGTATGTTAACATCATAGAATTACCTTATATCATAACTCAAAGAATCATCTGTTGCATAAATTATTCACAGCTAAAAACATTTGTGACTTCACATTATTGTATTCTAAATATTGATTAATTGAACATGTTACTCTCCAACAAATGTACAAAAATTAAAGCATTTCACTATAGTTTAACAATCTGGTGTACATTATAAATATGTTGTTCTTTAAAAGTTTCAGTAAGACACCAAATTAACAGAAAACCTACATTCTAGCACACACAGCGACACACACACAATCACTCATACACTAATGAGGTATATAATTTTTGCATGCGTATATCATAAACAAAATCAAAGAAAAACATAGGGTGTAAGTTTATCGAATTTCTGAAGGAATTCTATTATATGTGGTATAAGATGAAGCTTGCGCTTTACTGCTATGGTATGTGTACATTTCCATTATTTCCAGGTAGTGTGAGTGTGTGTGTGTGTGTGTGTGTGTGTGTGTGTGTATGCGTGTGTATATATGCCTGTGTATTTGTGTGCGTATATGTGTACATGTTTGGATGCCTACGTGTCTTTAATTCAAGCATAGTCTACATCATTATACTCGTCATACTTCGTATCTTTATGGAATTTTTTTCATGGATCTCTGTTATAAGAGGGAAATGTTTTATAGCTCTGCAACGAAGAAAAGCAGAACTCGCGCCATTTTGTAGAGGCTTTGATTAATGGAAACTGATGCAAACATATCCAGCAAATAAGTCTTCTAAAGGACGTCAGAGGCGAAGTGATGTTGTTAAAACAAAAAAAAAGATATGTCCCTCCGTCCAACCGCCATAGTTTTCAACTCTCCACATTCACTTAGAAGTCTCTAGTTTAACCGCGACCATAGCAGAAGACATATACCAACCATGTCGCTTTTCTAACCGAAACTGGATCCGTACGATTGTAATTCTAACTTCTTAACTAGAGAGTTGCATTTAGCGAAAATAATTGTATCTTACGCATATTCGACGTGAAAATGAAATATGTCCTTACATTCCGTATGCATTGAAGCATAACTGATACGTTAAATTTAGTTTACAGGGACATAAATTTTCTTATATTCTATATTTAAGTATTGCCGGTATCACAATGTTTTCGAATCTAAAATTTCTTGATAAAGATAAATCAACTTATAAAAGAGCTGAAATTATTTTTTCTGTTTCTCAAATGTTTTGCGACAACAGAAACAGTGATTCATAATCAAGTACTGTATCTGTCAAGAACACAAGATTTTATAACATTGATTTGTGTAATATATTTACAAAACATTGGATAATACCATCAGGCGTAACCTTCTTCCGTACATTCATCCGTACACAAAAATCAGAGATAAGAAGAAGTTAATCAGCTGTGATTTCACAGTTAAAATATTTCCGCTATCATTTGTAACGTTTATATTTCTTCTGAAAGCAAATATTTATTTCAATTTTAAAACTGAGTGATTGATCAATAATATATTATCTCTACATATATCCTTGATTTCATGTCCATATTATACAATCTGCGTCACAGAGTAAACAGAACAAAGCAAAAATTAAGTGTCTAAGAAAAATCTGATAATTTAAGAAATCATTCCTGTTTTATCTAGTATCCCGAGTAGAGACAAATTGTTTTGCATTTTACGTAATACAGTTTTTATGAAACAGATATTTTTTTCTAATACGGTCATTTTGCTCATTTATTATTACTTTTATAGACAGCATAAATTAAGGTCTCTGTACATAGACATGTTCAAAATCCTGACTGTCTGACATCCATGATTAAATCTGAGTAATTACTCTCGCATAATAAGCGCTAGTTTGGTTAACTTTCAAATCTCGAATATAGATAATGAATAAAAATTTTGTAAAATAATCTATATTGAATCACAACTTAGAAGGTATAAGTGATTATTTCAAATTCTTGTATGACAGAGGCGCTGGTTTTACGTTCTAGAAAAGCTCAGAATCGAATCAATTCAAATATATACAATTCTATTTTGTAATTGTTGCACAGTTAGAATAGAACAAGCAGCAACATTCTTTGAAGAACATATCACCACGTAAATGAAAATTAAATAACAAAAACAAAAGATAATATAAAATTGAATGTTAGCATCGAATAGCATGTGACTAGATGGAATCATTCATGATTCAATGAACTGGATAAAAATTATCGAACTAAAATGAATTTAACAGCAGTTTAGTTTGTGTCGCAAATGTGGAGGATATTAGTAATCGAAACGACAGTTTGTCTGGCGACAGGGAATGACGCTTTGTTTCCCAAGTGGTTCTTTTTTACATTCTCTGGTATTTATTTTGTTAAAAAACATTCGGCATAACATTCATATCTGCGTATCTGCCTTTGTAATTTCCCCCTTGCTTAGATTGAAAGTCATATTTATCATTATACCATTTTAAATCTGACATTATAGTAAAATCATTCTCAAAGCGGCGACACGATAATATAATTTGTTTTCATGAGGGACAATGCATGTATTGCATATAGTTAATCTTGCTGCTAATCAGTTTAGATTAAAATGTATCAAATAGAAAGTCCAGTGAGTTTGCCGAATTGGTTTTCAATAAACTCAAACGTAAGTGTTCAACAACAGAATTTCAATCACTCACTAAAACCGAAATATTTTATATTATGCTCCTTTGGTGCGTATTCAGCTGCAGCAATATATATACATACATACATGCATACACATATATATATATATATGTATATATATATATATATATATATATATATATATATATATATATATGCAAAGATATGCTTCAATTACGAGAGTAAGCTCCTGTTTTGCGAGTTACATGTTTAGTACTGTATTTCTTAATATAAAAAAAGTAGCTTTTTCTTATAGGTATTATGAATGTACCAGAATTATTTCATTTCTTTTTTATTTGACAGAAGAACATTACATGTCATATTCATTTTAAGAAATAAGATTGGATACCTTTCTGCACGGAACCGTGTAGTGCAGTAAGCGGTAGTATTATGGGATCAATTTCCCCCAGTAGTATTTCCCTGACACTTCAAGAAACTGTTAAATCTTTCTATTCCACACCTGCAACATGAAAAAAAATAATTTCAAATTATCAAATACCCAAGCACTGTATCATGATGTTGTTTCCACCACAGCTCTTCTTGGGAATTACGTTATTCAGTCAACTTACAAGCTTCCATTAACACGTTACTAAATGCAAAGAGGGTGAGTGAAAATATAATGCCATTTTGTTTAGGACAGGTATAATTACCAATACAGGAACATGTATCATACATCAACATGAAACTGGTCCTCTGTGGGTCACATCCCTACTGCTCAACATAGTCACCATTTCTCTCAATAGCAATGGTCCGCCTTCGAATGAGAGCATGTATCCCTGCCCCGTAAACTTCTGTTGACTGTTATTTGAGCCACGTGTTCACTACCTCCACACACATCAGATTTAGCGCCTTCAGACTATCATCTCTTGGGTGCTACGAAAGAGGGTTTGAGAGGCAAATATTATTCCAGTGACAAGGAAGTGAAAACTGTAGTGAAGAAGTGGCTCAAACAGCAATCAACAGAATTTTCTCATTCGAAGGTGAAACATTGCTATTGTGAGAAACGGTGACTATGTTGAGAAGTAGGGATGTGATCCTCAGAGGACCAGCTTCATTTTTACGTATGATATATGTTCTTGTATTGGTAATTATACCTGACCTAAACAAAATAGCATTGCTTTTTCACTCACCTTCGCAATATCGCTTATATGTCTTATATGATATACTGTCGGATTTTCATAACGTATTTTAATGCGTAAAATAAGGTATAGTCATATTAAATGAATTCATCCGAACGTATGTTTCCCTTCTGCAGCTTTGAATATATTTTGTATAAATCAGTATGATATATTCCCACCACGTTTTTATGAAAAAGACAAGATTGAAAGGAGCTTCCAGGAAGTGTATGTTTAATGGAAACGCACGCAACTATCTAAATTCAAATAAATATTTTGGTAGCCTGCACTACAAACTTCTAAGAAGCTAATACACGAAATATCTTTCATATATTAGGCTTTAAGTGAAATATGAAATTCTGTGTGAAAGGGCTTTGGCTTCCTTATTGATTTTCATGAAATGAATTTGGTTCATATCATCACCTCTATACCAAGTGTAACTGTTAAGCATTGACGTCTCCGTGCACTCTTAAATATTATCAATACCTACATACATTGATCTTAATAACATAATTTGATATATATATATATATATATATAATTATATCTAGATTTGCATACATAGAAATCATCATGCGTAAATTAAGTGAATCTCGTATAATCTTGTCTAGTTTTGTTGGAGTTTTAATAGTTTTATATTTTTCTACAAATTATTTCGAATGAAATCACATTCCATTTCTTATCGTAATCCAGGAAAATTAATTTCTTTCTTTCGTCACCTATCTTCCTCTAAAAATGTCAGCATCGGTTTATTTATTCACGTACCTAATAAAGACGCCATATCAACGTCTGTCCGTATATGTGCATGGTTGTAAATGTATTTGAGTGTGTATTTATGTCAGTATGTTGGTATAAGATTTTTTGTGGGTTTCTCAATTAGTTGTTAAATTATATTTATAAAGTGATTGTGTGTATTTGTCTGCACGTGTGTATTCTTGTGTGTTTGAAAATTTAGATTTCTGTGAGTAAAAACTCAGTCTTTGATGGAAGTCTTTCTCAAGTGATCACTCGACAGAAATATCAGATGCTTGTATTGATGAGTAAGGCTTCATTTCTCCATATAATAATTAGACTCTGCTAACTTATATTACCACATATACCATACATTCAACATTTATGGACCTACAATTGTTTGCGTTGCCTCTCGCGTAATGCAACTTAAATTTGTTCTTTATTAGAACTCTTCTTAATTCTAATATGGATGTGGATGTTAATACTGAATCTTAACTATTTTTAAGAAATCTAATCGATCCTCGGCGTCTTGTATACAATTTGAACGTGTATATTTAAAATAGCATTAGAAAGAAGTATACTTAATGCAAATTATAACATTTGAAATAAAAAGAACTCTTGTGAATAACGTGAATTCGTAGAAAAACTAATGGAAATAATATAAAAAGTTAATACAAATCATTGCTATAAATTCTATATCAGAAATACTCCTGTAGAAACTAAAGGTTTTCTCGTAGTTGTAATTAGAAATCACAAGAGCAGATAGAGCAATACAAACTGGTTCGTTGCTGTTTTGCTTCAAGATAGGTCCAATTGGACAAACTTACAATTTTGGTGTCAACAACGTATCATTCACTTTTCCTTTTTGAGACAATGCAGGTTTGAGGAGAGAACAAGTATGAAAAATATTTTTGCTAACTTGACCAATGCTTCTTTGTATAATAATTAAAATAAAAAGTTTGTAGATAGACCATGTAATTAAACCACAGGTCTCTGTCTTGAAAAATAACTGAAGGAAAATTCATTTAGTTTCTTATTGTTAAGCTTGCCAGAAATACTTATATCGTCTGCTTTATCAGAAATATAGATCGCAACTTACAACTAATTACAAAAAAATGTGATGTACAAATGCCTATATATTTTCATACTCATATCGGAAAATTTGTCGGCGAGACATTTTAATGAACTGAAGTAATAACAAAGCAATTTGTTTAATAATTTCATAAATATGCTTTTAGCTTCATGTTACAAAATGATGCTATGTTTAATCCACAGGCGTCGTTCTCCCCAGAATCGAAAACAAACCAACTCACCTTGTTTTGTTTGCAGTTTTCAAGCTCTTAAAGAATGTTTTCTTCCGCCGATCTATATTATCCTATGATATTTTCCTTTAGATGATTGTGTCATCTATAACTTGAAATAAGGAGTAATAAATCTAAATTGTGATAATTCAATTATACTAACTCTATAAGAAATTTAGATAACACAATTAAACAAAACATCCACATACACATGGAACATGCTCAGACAATATTAGATAGATAAACCCTGAAAATTGCAATGCATAATGGCATTGGACTAAAGGTTATACTTATGTATATCTCAGGAGAGTTTCATACTCAAACATAATTATAAAACTGTAAATTATCTACTCGGAAACATCATATTATACGTAGTCCCTTCCGTACGTACCTCCTTAAACAAACATTTTAGCAGACCCCCATCTTAAAGTGTATTAAATACTCTTATCGAGAGTTAATACGCAATCTCTTGTTACCACTTACTACTTCCCAGTAACTAACACTCATTTTCCCTGTTAGTACACCCACAACACAAACCGATTTTTTATAACAATAATATATTTTATCTTCGTGTTCATATTCTTTTTTCCAGATTTGATAGATACAATAGCACTATCTTTATTTTCCATTTCATTCCAGATTAGCAATCTCATTATAAGATACTTAAGTTTCCTTACTTATTTTCATATCAGTTTATAGTTCACATGGTTCCACACACTTGGCTTTGTGTCCTTCGGACTCTTTTTGCCCAAGCATTAATTTATGGAACAATAAACAAAACACATCTTCTCAAACAGTGACGAACAAATGCAAGTACAAAAGCGCGCTCGCGCAGGTACATACTCTTATACCCATACATACACACACGCACGCACTCACACACACACATATATCTATATAAACACATACACATGTACACAAACAAACACACACACACATAGATAGATATACAGACAGACAGACAGGTAGGTAGATAGATAGATAGATAGATAAAGATTTAAATAAAGACGTAAAGTAGTGAGGAAAGAAAGTGATATCGGTTTACAGTTAATCTTTCATTTCAATAATTGGAAATTAATACCCATCCGTGAGAAATTAGCACTCCCATATCGGAGGAAGATCGTTCCGTTACTTTTGTAAATACACTCTCCGCATATCTCAAACCCTCCTATGTATCTGAGCAATGGATATCAGCTCAACATGATCTTAAAATTTTTCCCGAAAGAAAAAAAATAAATAAATAAATAAAGTGTAAAACGTTGTTCTGACGTCCTTACTTCTACTTTCACGCCTTTAATTTCAATTTGTAATATGCTGCCTTTTGAACAATTTTTAACTTGTTGTGTGCGTGCGTGTTAGTATCTGTATAGCACACACACACACACATGCAAACACACGCATACACACACACACACAAACATATACATATGCATATATATATAGGCAAAAATTTATATAATATACATGTGAATATGTATGTATACGTGTTTATATATATATATATATATATATATTTATATATATATATATATATATATATATATATGTATGTATATATATTTATATGCACATACACACATACACAGAAACGTATATGTATGTGTATATATATATATATATATATATATATATATATATATACATATACACACAAAAACATATATGAATATCTCTAGGCTTTGATCTTCCAATAATTTCCATTTAGTTGATTTCATATGTAGACGAATGCAGTAATTAAAAATAACACCCAAATTTGTAATGGAAATTCGTTTGATCATACTTTTGATTTTAATTTCCCTTTGTTCAACTATCAGTTAAGAAACAGTAAAATCTTTACTCGTCAACATTATTGTAATACATACTGACACTTTCAAATTAATTGATTTCTTTCTCTCGGCAAATTTGATTACATTTCGATTTCCAGTATAGTTTAATTTTATTGCCAACATTAATTTATTGAATAAATACACCTACAAATTGTACATAAAAATTACATTGTTCAACACACTATATTCTAAACCTTTCGGATCATATTGTGTATAGTTTTATACGTTTGTGACCTTGTCCAAATCAATTACCAACAGTACGTCTTCTGTCTGTTATAACATATCCCGAAAGAATGAGGCAAATATGATTATTATTAAAATCACGAGAAAGGTGACAAGCTAGAAGAATCGTTATCACCTCGAGGAAAATGCTTAGTGGCATTTTCTCCGTACTTACGTTCCGAGTTCAAATTCCACCAGAGTCATCTTTGCTTTTCGAGGACGACAAAAATGAGTACGATTTTCTGCACTGGAGTCGATGGGTCGACTTACTCCCTTTCGAAACTTCCTAGCATTCTGCCAAAATTTTTAAAAGATATTAAAATCGTGAGAGCATCCACCAAAAATGTTTCGTGGCAGTTTTTTCCAACACATCTTAGTTCAAGCCCCACCGAGCTCGATCGGAGTCATTAGAGATCGTTATAACGCCAAACAAAATATTTAGCAGTATTTGTTCCGTCTCTTTACAATGTGAGTTTAGATCACGGCCTGATCAACTTTACCTTTCATTCCCTCAGGTCGATAAAATAAATACCACTGGGGTACTGGATGGAGGTAACCCACTTAACTCTTCTCCAAAACTTCTGGCTTTGTGCCAACATTTAAAACCATAATTTTTCTATCATTATTCGGTACCTTTCCCTGTATTACATCAAAGTTTTCGTTTTGTAGCTTTTGCATTATTACAATATTTTCCAAATCGATCATTATAGGGATCGGTTTTCTTTCCACATCCCATAGTGGTTATCCCTGTTTCCGGATATCTGTTTCTCTATTTTGTGTGTGTGTTTTTAGATACCGTTTACAGATAAAATATCCCTTGTTTAGGTTGGGCTAGAAAATATGTAAAAATACATGTAGAATTTTAAAAAGGATTTTCCTTCCTATTTATATGTTTTCTATTTTGTTTTGGAAACACGAGGAATAACTCCTAGCTTTTATTTAGATTGTCATCATTTTCTGTGAGTAATAACTTATTTGTTGCTATCAATGTTGAGCTGCACTCTAACCTTTAATAGAAGCGACATGTAAATGATTGTGCTCCAGTACTGCCACAGCTTTTGGGCTGGAACGCTTAAAGGAATCACTCCAAATTGTCATTTAACGGAAAACAGAATCCAATTCAGCTGTGAGGTATCATACCAATGATCAATGGCATATCAGTCGATCTATTTTTAGCTACCAATAAGTATCTAAGGCAACATTACTCAATGTGTATGTGCCCTCTTCAATAAAACTGAGTATAATTTGAAGAAGATTTGCTAGCTGTTTCTAACCGGACGAGCAAGAACGTGGATGCTCTCGTCTTTTTATCTTCTACCTTTTACTTGTTTCAGTCATTAGAGTGCGACCATGATGAAGCACCACCTTGAAGAACATTTTGATCCTAGCCCTTGCTTTTATTCTTTTATCCATTTTGACGACCCACAAGGTCACGGGTATGCAAACGCACCAATACCGGTTGTCAAGCAGTGAGCGGAGGAGAAATAAACACACACGTACATACTGTATGTATATATGTGCGTGTATGTATATATATATATGTGTGTGTGTGTGTGTGTGTGTGTGTATGTATTTATACAATATATATATGTATGCATGTGTGTATGCGATGGGTTTCTTTCAGTTTCTATCTACCGAATTCATTCACAATGCCTGAAGCTATAGTAGAAGACACTTGCCCAAGGTGCAACGCAGTAGGACTGAACTTGGAACCATGTGGTTATAAAGCACAACCTGCGCCTGTCTGCCAGTTTTTGTTTTCAGTGACTAGAACAGAGGCCGGTAAGGTGGACACATGTTTTTCTAGAATTACTGGTTCTGATATAGATGTAAAAACAATAGTTCAGGAAACATTAATATAGGAGACAAAAAATTGCACAACCTGTAACATCAACAACGGCATTCCACCTTTCCACATGCCGTGAACCAGAAGATAAGGCTTTATTTCTGGCAGCTCAAAGTTAAAAGATGGCTTAGAGGTGGTGTGTTATATTTGTGATGTGTAGCAAAGATGTGAACGCCACAAACCTGGACAGATCATACGGAAGTATTTTTCTGGTCTTTGAAGCAGAGAATCATATGTGGTTACATTAGGTGCCTTCCAACAGGCCTAGTACCCTACAACCTATGCCTCGAGAAAACCTTGATTCATCATTGTCTTTGCACTAATTTTGGGCATGTTGTTTAATAGTGGGTGATTTGTAAACACTTATGACGCTTTCTTTTTTTCTTCCAGAAAACATTTCATTTAGATGACCTGTTCTCTAGAATATGTACTGTAGATTGTTACATTATCGATGTTTATACTAAGTCAAATTTAATTAAGTAGACTTATGAGTAAAATCATTCCAGACGTGGTTATTTCATCTTTTTAGTGGGGGCCAGTCTAAGGATATGCATCTAATGTTTTTTTTCCTATTCAACCTTACGAAGAGTGATGAGAGAGAGAGAGAGATAGAGAGAGGTAGGGATGTGGCTGCTATTTATTACCGGTCGAGGGACCAAATATTTTCCTTCCTTAGCTTTGAATTAAGTTATTTTATTGGGTAATGTTTCTGTTACATTGAAATGCGATTTTGTCACAGTATCAAGTGCGTTATTATTATTATTATTATTAGTAGTAGTAGTAGTAGTAGTAGTAGTAGTAGAATGGGGCAATGACATCTTTCCATCACTATGTCGACAACCTTCCAATTCATGGGCCTATTTGGGTAGTCGTTGCTGATAAGGTTTTCACGAGGTCGCAGTGTAAATCCTACTTCAACTTCTTTTAGTCGCCTTTTACGATGCACAGAGAAATCGTTGAATCTATTTTTTGACATTCTGATCCCCACAGAGCAATAAAGCAACGTCAAACGAAGGTTTTTACTTAACACAACACGCGCCTTCATATCAAGTGAAGGATTGTAGAATGTTTTGTATGTTGTTATATCTTTTTACAAAGAAGCGAAAGCAGTGCTCATGATTTGTCATAGGGTTTCTGAGATTATTAAGTGGGAGGGAGGATATTCCTTCAAATTAAAAACTTGACTTGAATGCTTGCAACAGAGTGGGATCCATTAAATGCACCTAAGCGACCAGCTGGCGATGTTAACCTGACCGAAAGATTAAGTCTACCACCCGAATAGGTTATGATGTGAGTTCAACTCAGAACGCAAAGAGCCGGCACAGATGCCACGAGGTATCTTTTCGGCAATCCCCAAAAATGAAATGTAATGTAGATCTCTACGGGCTTTGATCTCAGAGGATAGAATCTGAACAAAATCCGCAAGAATTCTCTTCAATAACGAATGTCTCTTTAAGGTAATTCTATTGCATATGCTCTGAGTGATCTCAGTGTTCGAGATGATGGTTAAGTAAGTGTGATGAATACGATGTGTTATAACATTGAGATTTTCTTTCGCATATTACGGGGCATATCCTGTCGGAGCATTATTTGACTGTATGTTCAAAGCCACTGTCTGAGATCCTTACTTTGACAAGTTGGCAGAGATGACTCGTATGGAAAGCTGCGTGGTTTACATGGACAACAAGTATTCACTCTGATATAAAAAGAAAATGTACAACCGTTGTGTATAGCCCCAGTTCAGCTCCAAGGTGTCCTACCTGTGATCATTGGCATTTAACCAATCAGTTTCTTAGTGGTAAAGTGGTCAATGATTACCTATGACCACATTCGAACATTCAAATAGATGTGTCCACCTTGCCCGCTTCTGTTGTAGGCTCTGAAAAATGACACAACAGAGGTCTGTCATTTTTCAGAGTCTACAACAGAAGCGGGCAAGGTGGACACAGCCGGAGTGTGACATTTGCTGTTCTTCCAAAATTGCTAAAAGTCTTATCATTGCAAATCATGTTTATTAACATAACTTATGCATTTGATCTTTTTTAAAACTCTTTCGTTGATTTGTCTGAATATAATCATTATTCTTGGTTGCTATTACATTATAGTGTGTCCATTATTATTTCCTTGTGTAAAGGGGAACTATTGCTTGTTATATTCATGATCCTTTATTATACCACTTGGGGTATTGTTTTGCGTGATGCTAATAACATTTTGTCCATTGTATCACTTTCTAATAGTTCTCTATTTCTAAATTTTTGATGTCGCCTGTACATAGGGAACGCGTTTACGATTTGTATTGATTTTAAGATAATGAGTTGAAAATGAAATGATTACTTTTCGAGTTTTTACCTATCTAAGCTCTTCAATTTTGTTCAATTCGAATTTATTGTGCTCTACAATTTTATGACTCAAACGGATGTTATATCTATACATGTTATTTTATTTCCGACGTAGAGTTTAGTTTCCTAATACTGGCCCGATATTTGTTTATAATTTCTTATATTTTTCTTCATTTCTGAGTAATATACCTTATCAGCTTTATTGATTACCAAGTTTATGTATGGATGGCTCTGTTCTAATTCGCAAATTGCAGAGTCTAATCTCATTTAATGCTTTAAGTTAAATTCATTTTTTTCTTATAACAGATTTGGCACGTTGGCATAACCCTCTACCCAATTTAATATCCTTGCAAAATTAACTTTTATAACCATTGTTGGCGCCTCTCAGTTAATGTATTAATGGAGTAAAAGCTAGGCAAAATTGTAAAGGAGATAAGGAGATTGTTCAACGATTTTTCTTCTTATGGGCGTAATGCTGGTTTTTATTATCTCTTTGCTGTGCTGCGTTGTAGTTATTTTCCACTTCGACATAGCATAGTTGATATAATGCGTTATGTATTGCTGTCTAAAGTAGCCACAACTGTATTATGTTAAGTTTATTATTATTATTATTGTTATTATTATTGTTATTATTATTGTTATTATTATTATTATTATTATTATTGTTGTTGTTGTTTCCATTTCTTACCGACTGTCTTCTCAGCACCAAGGGCAAAGAAACTTGCTGTATACATTGGTAGGTCATTAAAATATACTCACCAGATTGTTCATTTAAAAGGCCATGCTATAGAAAAAGAAGGGGAAGAAAGACAAAGACAAAAAAAGAAAGAACGGAAAAAGAAATACAGGAAAAAATAAAGAAAATAAACGGGAAAAGAGACAGAAAATTCACAACGACAATGTTCTTCTCAATACCTGTGACGTACCAGTTAAGACAAATTTTTGCACTTCTTGCATGGATGGTAACCCAGGGATCATCATCAATTACTTTTCAGTTCCTTTTTTTATCATTCCAAGTGCTCCTACTATCATTCGTATTGTAACCGTCTTGAGATGACACACTTTTTCGATTTCAATCAGCAAATCCTTATATTTTCTGAGCTTATCAAATTCTTTTGCAGAGATATTATGATCACACGATATGCTCATGTCAATCAATAAGCAAATTCTATTGTTTTGGTCTTTCACAACAATATCTGGTTTGTTAGCTATAGTGGTCCTGTCTGTATGTACTAGAAAGTCACAAAGAATCGCTACATTCTCTCCCTCAGTTACACCCTCTAGTTGATGCTTGTATCATTTATCAGCAGTCTTAATTTTATTATGCCGACATATTATCCCGTGTAGATATTGGCCAACACTCTTATGTTTTGCTTCATACTGTACTGGTGCTAAAGGCTTACACTCAGAGATTAGGTGGTCCACTGTGTAGTATCAGCACTTTGGGACTTCTCCATTTTTCATCACAAATGCAGCACTTTGGGTCTTCCCCATTTTTCATCGCAACTGTATGGTAATTTCGGGTGAATAAGCACTGAGATTCGTAGCCACTGATGGTTGTGCTTCTGGTCTACATCAGTCTGTTTGCTACGGGTCACATGTTTGCTATGCAGAGTTTTTCTGTTCCCATCTATCAGCCAAACGCTGTTTGCTTTGCCATTGAGTTCACCTTCTTTGCAACAACAGTTGCCTATTATTATTATTATTATTATTATTATTATTATTATTGTTGTTGTTGTTGTTGTTGTTGTCGTTAAGGCGGTGAGTTGACAGGAAAGTTAGCATGTTGAACGAAGTGCTTAGCAGTATTTCGCCCGTTGTTACGTTCTAAGTTCAATTTCCGCCAAGGTCGACTTTGCTTTCATCCTTCCGGAGTCTATAAATTAAGTACCAGTGAAACCTTGGAGTCGATGTGATCGACTAGTCCCATTCCCCAAAATTTCAGGCCTTTAGTAGAAAAGGTCATTCTTCTTCTTCTTCTCCTCATTATTGTTGTTGTTGTTGTTGTTGTTGTTGTTGTTGTTGTTCTTATTATTATTTCTATATTACTATGGTAACGTACTGGCAGAATCGTTAGCACGCCGGGTGAAACGCTGAGTGGCATTTCTTCCGTCTTCTTGTTCTTTATTCAAATTTCCCCGAGGTCAACTTTCATCCTTTCGGGTCGATGAAATAAGTACCGTCTATGCACTTGGGTTGATGCAATAGACTCACCCCTCTCCCAAACTTTCAGGCCCTTTTCCTGTACTAGAAAGGAGTATTATCATCATTAATGCCAGAAAACGGCAGAATCACTTGCGCTTCGATTAGAAAGGTAAAATGACATGCTTCGTACTATTTCTTCTAGTTCTTTCTTTACATTCGAAGTACAAATTCTGTCGTGGTCGACGTTGCTTTTATCTTTTCACAGTCGATAAAATAAGTGCCAGTTGAGCATTAGGTTAAATGTAAACGACTAACATTCTCACCACTAAAAATCTCTGACTTTGTGCCAAAGTATTTTGTTCTTGGTGGTGCTGGTGTTTTCTTTCTTAAAATAAGAATTAGTTACCTCACGAAAAGCTTGCCTAAAAACATTCATAGTTCACAAATGTCACGTGAAAATAACATAAAATATTATATTTACCGGAAAGAACTATGCCCATCTTGATTTATTTTTTCTATTAAAAATATAACTAGAACGATAAAGATATTCCATAACTGCTAAAATGTTTTCCAGTCAACAGCTACATCGATGTCATTCTGTACTGTTTCAGATCGCTTCAATATCCTTTCAAGTCTACTCATCTTTATAAATATTTGGTGGTTCAATGCAAATATGAACATGCTTTTTTTTGTTTCGAAAATAATCTGTTCCCCCTGCTTTGCTTTGTTTTGCTTTTTTCTATTTGCATTCTCAGTATCTTGTAATATAGGTGGAAGTAAATAGGAGTAATGACTTCGTAAAGGATTTGAAATTTGATGGCAAGACGACTAAATGTTAACTATTCTATGTTGTTTTGTCTCGAAAATATATATTATATGAGCTTGCATGTGACATCTTGAAACAATCTGATGTATTTCTCATATTCCTGAAAACATAGTTTTCCATTCAGTATAACTACTGGCGTGGCACTCTTCTGGAGCTCTGCATTAACGAGTTTATTAGCCGAAAAAAAATGACCCCAAGACTTATTCTATCACGCTAACACTGGTTGTCAAGCGATGAGGTAGTGGTGGGGGCGGACAAACACCGACACAAAGACATATTCAGATGGGTGGATATATATATATATATATATATATATATATATATATATATATATATATATATATATATATATATATATATATGAATGCATTCATTTTACGGAAGTGTTGGCCATGTACTTAATACTACTGCTTTAGGTTTACGCTTAAGCTGCTTGAGTCTAAGTGATTATCATAGATTTGGTACATTTTGTGCAAGCGTAATCAACAATGGAAAGTAGCAGGTTTACCTTTGTGGTGGGGAAAGTAGTTGAAAACATTAACGACCGCCTTCTTGTATTTCATCATGATGTTCCTTGCAGTATTTATTCACAAAATTTACTCTCCAATTTCAAATGACGCTGAACCCAACTGCATCTGGGAGCGATAAATTAAAATACAAGCCAGTTACTGTTAAAATGATACCATCGTCTATCCTCCTTCTCCAAATTTCAGGCCGTGTTTAAATCAGTTGAAGATAAGCTTTCTTATAAGCTTTCTTGAATTTGCAGTTGAGCAGTGCAAGTAGTTGAAAAAATTGAATGGATATCAGCTTTGTTCTTTTATCTGACTTATGCAAATCAGGGCAATAGTCATAAAAACACATTATTGATTTCTATATCATGATAAGGATAGTTCATCTTATGGCGGTGTCTTGAGTGAGCAGATAGATGACTAACCATATTCCAGCCGTGACTACCTCATCCTTTTCCAAGATACTGTTCACCCGAAACGATATTATACAAAGCATTGTCTTTTCCTAAGATGTTAGGGCATGATTTCCGGGAAAATTGGCTGCTATATCAATCAGGTTGAATGGTTAGCTAACATTGCTCCGATAAGCATTGTGTTGGTTGTATTCTGAAGCGTAATGATATTCTAATTGCCATTCAAACAAGAGTTATTGTCCAACACCTAATTCTATTGAGTGTGTCTAAGACGAGAACTCTGTCTTATAGAACATATCTTCCTCATAGCAATTTTCCGACTTCTATAGTTTCGATTGATATAACGTTAATGTACACAAATACATACACTTCTTTT